>NC_056741.1:1281523227-1281658227 GCF_019279795.1 Protopterus annectens | reverse complement strand
CACCAGAAGCGTGAAATTCGAAATACCGAAGTTCGGAGCTTCTGGTGTTGTGGTGTATGAATGGATGTAAGTGCAGGTAAATTTGTATGAGTGTGTAGGTTATGTGCTGTAGTGCATGTTAGTGTGTGTTTTGGTTGTGATGTGTCTGTGCAAGGGGCTGTGAAATGTGTGGGTGTGAGTTGCCTTTGTGTGCGTGATTGTGCGATCTCGGAGTTAGAATATATAAGTAGGGGGTGTGGTGGGCACAACTTCTAGTGTAGGTTAGTTTTGTTTGTGTGTTGGGGGCAGTTGTGTGTATGTGAGTGTGTGTATATAAGTGTCGGGATTTTGAATTTCGCGATTATGGGCATTCAGTATTGTGGTGTTTCAGCTTTATGGTCTTGATATTCTGAAATTCGGTATTTCAGAATTTCAAGATTATAAAGTGAACCCATATATATATATATATATATATATATATATATATATATATATATATATATATATATATATATTTACTATCAAAATGTCAAATTTAAAAAAAAATCCTTTCGGAACATTGAAGGAAACGTCAAAAGTTATAATATACATCATTTCACATTGTCGAATCTGTTGAACGAATTCAGCAGATTTGACATTTTTGCCAAACAGTGAATATAAGGTCCATACAGGAGCTCAGGTAAGTGGAACTCCTACACCACACATCACATTTTTGCAGGGGGGGCAAGTCCCTCTGCACCCCCCACCTCCAGCTAACTATATATTCCAACTCTGAGATCACACTACAGTGAGGAATGGTATGAATGCCCCAGTCCACACTGTATTGCAATCTCTGTACATTACTTCAAGTTCATATCAGTGAATGCACAGCAGCAGTCACTGATGTGAACTTTTGTTCATGTAATGCTCGGCAACATGGGAATCGAACATCTGCCGTTCAATTTTCCATCTGCAGAGTATCTCAGTTCATCATTTTGAGAGTAAACCATATATATATATAAATATATATATAAAAATACTGCTGATCGACAGGTGTACAAGGCTGCACAAATCCAAATGTTGGGGAATTTTCCCTTACTCCGTGTTTGTGCAATCTCAGAGTTAGTATATATAATTAGCAGGAGGTATGGGGAGGTGCAGGGAGGCTTGTTGTATTTAATTTTTAAAATGTAAAAGATTGCATGCATGATGCTGTTCCTCGGCACGTGTACTGACATTTTGAATCCATGTTTTTGACCATATGCAATCATTGTTCTTGCAGTCAACCCCTTAGTAGTGGTACAGCTAAAACACACATTATTAAGGTTAACGTGACCAGCATACTCCTTAATGTTCACTTTATTCATAACATCCCCACCTCTAATATCCATCAGCACCTATAATAAAAAATAAAATTGCTTAAACACAAACTAAAGAATGTTTATATGATGCATTATTTTCACATAGCATAATCATGCTCGTGCACCCTTTCATTTAAGTTCTGCTCTTTCCTTCCTACATAAAATGTTGGATGTTATCCATGATATGTAATAAATGCATATACACACACACACACACACACACACACACACACACACACGTATATATATATATATATATATATATATATATATATATATATATATATATATATATATATATATATATGGGTCTACTTCTGATTGTCGAAAACACACTTTCTCGACAACCAGAAGATAGAACCCTTTAAGCAAAAATGCACTAAATCGAAAGTGTACTTTCGCAAAAGCTAGTTCTCCAAAGCACATTGCAGTGGGGATAAGAAAATATATCCTTTTCTCCACTGTAGTGCAATCTTGGAGTTAGTATATTTTAGTAGGGGGGTGTGGGGGATACAGCCCCCACATGGGGTGCAGGGGGGCTTGCCCCCCCTGCAAAATACAGTTTAAAGTAGTTTTTTTTTGTTTTTTTCTGGTTCGGAGAACCGACGTTTGTGAAAGTGCACTTTCACTTTAATGGGTTTCGATGTTTCTTGTTCAAGATTCCAAAATTTCGATGAAGAAACATAGACCCATATATATATATATATATATATATATATATATATATATATATATATATATATATATATATATATATATATATATATATATATATATATATATATATGAACATTCTAGACATGCAACTAAAATATCTAGGTGGGTGATAATTCTCCCCTTAATCACCCAAAATGCATTATAAACTGTATATGTATTGCACATCATGGACAATGTGTAGCATTTATGTAAGACGTCACTGGGGAAATTAAATTTCCTTTTAAGGCTGTAAAGTTTGCTAGTAGCTCAACAGATTTCATTCAGCATTGCACTGATCTCTACTCATTAAATTGATGTGAACTCTTCCATCACCTCACCTACCTTCAGCTAATTACAACACATAGCATAATTTATAAAACCACTACTTGCCCTGCCCTCAACAAACATTGCTACCCTCCAATTTCCTGGTACTGCATATATTCCAAGGCCACCCCCCTTTCCCAGTTCTCTAAACCCTTCATTATGTCTAACAACCTAGCAACCAAGTATTTTGTTTCAACAGGAATTCAGTTTGCAGACTACTCTTTTAATCTGCCATCTATATCAGAAACAGAACTCTCTAAGTCTTCTGTCAGCACCCCTTGTCAGTATAACATCAAATTAAGGAGGTCTGCTTGTTTGTCACACTTATTTTGAATAAGATCCATTTTGATGGGAAAACTGATCTACTTCCATAGCTAATTCCTGTATGAAAGCCACCATTTGTTGTTATCTCTGTATTTTTAAAGGCTTGTCACCTTAACAGGCTCTTGAGTTGCTCATTTTCTTGATTTCAACAAGACTAGTAGGTTGTTGGCAACTCTATAGGTTAAACCCACAGCTACAAATTTACATTTTTTTAGTTATTTTTCTTTTTAATTTATCCTTTGTTGACTGGTTAGTCCCACTAGGCTAGCAGGCTCTTTTCAGGAGAGAACTAAGGTTGTGTTTATACTACTAGGGGAAATTTGGCCAGGGCATTGGGGAAGTTTTCCTACTCTTTTTGATAACTGCTGTGGGGTCTTTTATATCCACTCAAGCTATCATCAACTCAAGCAGTTGAGACCTTGTTTTAATGTCTCATCTGAAGGACAACACATTTGGGAGTGCAGCAGCTCCCTTATTTTGTACTGCAGTGCCAGCAATCCATATACCTTGTGTGGGAATAGAACCTATAGCCTGCTGCAGCAAAGTGAGTGTGCTGCCTGTTGCACCACTGACACTGCTAATTCGTCAAAATTTGTGAGAGACAATTTTTTTTAAATGGTGTGTATTTCCTTTTTTGCTCAAGTTGTATGGACGTTTTCTGTAAAATTTATCAGATATTTGCAGAACATTTAACAAGAACTGCCACTTCACAGGCATCTTGGATTCCTCTCTCAAACTTCATGTGCTGGTCATATGTTTTCACCATTTTTTGTACAGTGTGAGTCTTTGCTCTATTATGAACAAGACTGGATATTCCATTTCTGTAGTAACTTTAATTATAAAGTATTTATTGACTTTTGTGGACAATAACTTCCCTAGGATCCATAAAGCACAATTACTAGAGTACATGCTGATCTGCCCCGGCAGTGTTAATACTTTGAACATATTAACCTCAGAATAGCAGACAGCATTAACTGATTGTAGGGTATTCACTGTTTGCAAGGTTGCCTTTTCCCTGTTATAACTAAATGCAGCAAATAGCAGTAATAACAATACAAGTCTCAGCCATGTCAAATCAGCAGTAATTCATGAAGCACAATTATCTTCTAAATATACCACACACACACACACACACACACACACACACACACACACACACACACACACACACATGGATGAAAACAGCCACCCACACACACATGCAAACATGCCCACAAAAACACAGACACGATCACATGTGTACAAGTACAAACAGATATACAAACACACGTGAATGCTAGCATCTAATCCCCCATACACAATAAAAAAGATATGGAAAAACTGCAATGACGTGGACTAAATCACTAGAAATCTATTTAACAAAAATTGAGTGCTTTCAGAAACATGCTCACATGCGAGCACACACTTACACACATGAGCACAGATTGCAACATTCACATCCACACACATTCAGATATACACATGCAAACACAGACATATTCAAACACACGCATGATCACTCATGTGAGCACACAAAAAGACACTCACACTCTCACTCCCTCATACAAGCACACTCCAGTCTCTGATGCCAGTTTCCATGCATTACCTAAGTTTCCACCAGTCTCCAGTGCCTCATCTGTTAAAATGCTGGGCTAGAGACAAACTTGAGCCACATTTCAGATTGTGTTCTGAGTCATCCTGACATGCTTCTATGTGCTGCTAAAATCTAAATTACTGTTACTCAAAATACACACTCAGCTAACTATATTATATTAAGTTAAGCATCTTTTCACTTTAATAAATTAGAAACACTAAGGACATTTTTATATCTGTCTGTTTTAGACTATAATTTATTCACAGTATGCTGAGTATAAATTTATAAAGTTGAAAACTTGTGAACATTCTATCTTTAGGTTTAGAAATAATCTCCACTGTTTAACATATTGCCGTGATTTGTATAAAATGAGTCAACAACTATTTCTGGACAAGGGTACATTATAAATTATGAGTGTATACCTATAAATTACATAATAGGTGACTAACCTAAGGTGTGGTAAACTTGTTTGCTGTATTGTAATACCTATCTTCAAGAACAAATGGCAGCTGTCACTTCTTGATATATGTTCTCCAGTCTTAGATTGCCTACATTTAAAAGAGTTTTAATTAACTACAGTCTTCTGGGTTTTTTTTTTACAAGAGCACTGCTTGAAAAATCTTAAGAATACCATATCTACTTATTTGATTCACCCAAAAAATATATTGTTAATTTTGTTTTATTTTTTTGCATTGAAGATCAAGTACAGAATAATAAACTGCATAAAATCTGGAATTTATTAATGTTTTTAATACTACATCTCAGGAGGTTAGAGCAAAATCTAAAAGTTATGGAACATAACGACAGAATCGAGGCACTATGACAAGAAACATATCTCGTGGATCTTTACTGGTACTGGTCCTCTTCTGCAAGTCCATATCAGATATCACATTAAAATAAGAAAAAATAGTCAAGTTATTAGTTGATTACAGCAAGACTGGAGTGGTGGTTAAGGAGGTGGCATAAAGTGGCTAGTAAGATGGACATAGAAAGCAGCTGTGATTTGGTGGAAAACATGCAATATTAGACACTTTGGTGAGGAGTCAAGGAACAAATTTTTATTTTGGAGGACTATGCCCATAGTCTGCTTGCCTCTTTGCTGATTTTCCAGATGAGGAACCATCATCATGTCTTTCCCTAGTAATTGTACATTTTCTAACATTAAATGAGAATGTTCCACACACTATTCCTTGACTAGCACTTAAAGGCACAGTACACAGTTAGCATACTGTCAGTATATTCCAGTACACTCATATGTCAGAAAGGGAAGACAAAAAAAGTTACATCACTGAAAAGCATGGACAATTCAAAGTGAAGAATAAAGACATTGCTATTGTGGGGGGCTATGCCCCCCACCCCCCCAAATATATATTCCTATTCCGAGATCGCACTACAGTGAGGAAAGAGCAAATATTCTGATCTTCACTGTACTGCAATCCCAAAAAATCAATATCGAATTCCTGATTTTTTGCTCATGTGACCGCTTGACATTTTGCGTTTTCGTCATTCTAAAGTAGACCCAGAATAAAGGTTATGAGGGACAGAGCCACAACTTTAAGTCAGGAGCTGAGTAATATCTAGAATAAGCAAAGCCTAGTCATCATTTCTAATGCTTAAACAGGATCCAGATACCTTTTAGAGAGTTGCCAAAGTGTGAAGAATTTTTTACCCTCTGAAATGGATGAATTAGCCAGGGGATGCTGTACCAAACTCCTGACTCACTGACATGCAAGCTACTTTAAGGCAGGTACCATCGTCAACCATTAAAAATAAGCTTCAAATCAGAGATAACCCATACTCATTAGAAAGCCCTCAAGTGCTAATCTTCTCAAACCTCCACCTGTGAAAGATCCTTCTCTAAAATCATCTCAGCATATTGGAACGATCTTCTAAGCAATCTGCTTTCTGTTATCATACCTGATAAGTTCAAGAAACAAGTAAAAGCATACCGTGAAGAGAAAAATAATGGGACTGATTTACTAAGCCAGGTTAGCAAGCTAACAAACTGCTTTAATATAGCAAAATGCTATATCTAATACTCTGTACTATCATTATTCTAAGATTTTGATGCTTTCTATAAGTGTAATCTAATGAATTCAGTATACTCAACTGTAGCTATTGTCTCTCAGCATGTAATTTGTATAATGTATTGTCTCTCAGCATGTAATTTGTATAATGTATTGTCTCACGGTATGCAATTTTTATAATGTATTGTCTCACGGTATGCAATTTGTATAATTTATTGTCTCACGGTATCAATTTGTATAATGTATTGTCTCACGGTATGTAATTTGTATACTGTACTGTCTCACGGTATGTCATTTTTATAATGTATTGTCTCACGGTATGCAATTTGTATAATGTATTGTCTCACGGTATGCAATTTGCTCCTTTGTAAAACTACCATCATTATCATTATTGATGACCTTTTACCATTTTCTGCATGAGGTCATGGTGTCAAGTTAGCAATCACAATCTTTCTTGATTCAGTGTTACTCTCCTTGTTCTTTGACATCATATACCTGATTGTCCCAGGTCTTCTTTCACATGATCCATCCATCCCTTTGCTGGACACCCTAATTTTCTTTTCCTTTCTTTCTGTCTCTCCCAAATCTTCTTCACCAGTTGTCTTCTGTTTTTTTCCTACTGTTTTATTATTTGATTCTTACCTGTGGCCCAGGTCATGTCTCAAATGGGTCTTTGAACCCACTTTGGAAATGTTCAAGTAATTAGACTCGCTAAACAACAGACCATCACACAACAATTTTTCACAGTGTGTCAGTCAGTACATCAGAGTGGTGAATATTTATGAATTCTACAATTAGCTTAACGTTGTTCATCATGAAAAAAACATCTTAGGATCATAGGATCATAGGAAGTTACTAGGCAAAAGGCTCTAGGGCCCTTACAAGCCTAGCCAATTCTACCCTTACTTCCATGATGAGCACCTACTGCTCCTGTCCAACAGGAACACAGGTGGAACCCTCAGGGTGAATTTACTGTTACCCAGCCAATCGTCCAGATTACGTTTGGAGAGAGTCAATGAGGTTCTCTACTTTACATGAAGTGGGAGTTTGTCCCAAAGGTGTGGTAACCTCTGGGAGGCAAATCTGTCCCTCCAGCAGGTTCTATTAATGTCACATACCAGGTCAAGGTCTTTAGAGTAAGTAACCCGTGTACCATTTGACTTGCGGATATGCAGCATTTCCAGTAAAACAGGGTCAGAGATTGCCTTATCTGCAAGGCAGAGATCACCTCTGAGTAGTCTATATGAAACAGAATAAAGTGACAGTGATTTCACATGATCCACATAGGAAAGAACCTGAAGACCTTGAATTTTCCTTGTGAGGAACCTTTGTGGTCTCTCCAATTGCTGCAGGTGCTTGGAAAGGTATATACCAAAAGGGAAGTTGTACTGAGTTATTGGTCTGATGAGGGACGAGTACAGGTAGGATATAACTTCTTTTTTTCTGAAAGCAATGCCCTTACTTATGAGATGAGCCATATAGAAAGCTCTTCTTACCACTGTAGAGACATGGTGATCAAAGGTAAGGTTAGTGTCAACCTGTGTGCCCTGGTCTCTCACCACTGAGTGCATACCTAGGGTGTTATTGATGTGGTAGTTAGCAGGAACATCGCTCTTACCAAAAGTGATGATAATACATTTTTTGCATTGAGTTTCAGGTCATAACTTTGGCACCAATCATTTGTTTGTGTAAGACCATCTTGTAGGATATTGACATCATTTGGAGATTCTATGACCACTCCTAGTTTGCAGTCATCAGCAAACTTTGTCAGCCACAGATCTTTAGTTTTTGCTTGTAATTCATTGAAATAGATTCCAAACAATAGAGGTCCCAGGACTGATCACTGTGGAACACCATTGGTTACAGGTCTGCTGTTGAAGGTGGATTCCCCTATTTTGACTGTATGTGTTCTATTAGTGAGCCAGTTAACAACTCATCTAATGATATAAGGGTCAATACCTAGTTGGGTGAGTTTGTCAATGGTGCCTGAGTGGGGGATAGTGTCAAAAGCCTTTGCCACATCTAGGTAGGATATATGCACAATTTCTCCTCATCCTGGGCCTAGGTGACTGTCTCAAAGAGGTCCACCAGGTTTAATAGGCATGAGCTCCTTTAGACAAATCCAAACTGAGTAGAGTCAAGTGTTTGGAGATTACCTATATCTTTGTTGATAAGGTCCATGATGATTCGCTCCATGGTCTTGCAGATTAGGCTAGTCAGGTTAATAGGTCAGTAGTTCCCGGGATCAGTGGAAGGGCCACCTTTGTGAAAGAGAATAACAGTGGCTGTTTTCCATTCAGCTGGGATGAAGCCGGTGCTTAGACTGTTATTAAAAAGAATACCCAATGGTGTTGCAAATTCTTGTTGGAGCTCATGTAGGATGTAGCCTGGAATGTTATCAGGTCCCATAGATACTGCGTCTTTGGCCTTAGAGAGGGAGTTTACGACCTGCTCTTTAGAGAAACAAGGTAGCTATGTCCACATGCTCAGTATATGTAGTATCTTTAGCTACCAGTTCGGCAGAAATCTGGGCCTTTCCTTTTAGGTTACGGATGTAACTAAAAAATGACTTATTAGCTGAGGAAGCTAATTTGGATTTGGGGTTTGCTTTGGAGGACTTCACAAAAAGTCTTATTTGCTTGTTTAAGCTGAGGAGGGAGTGTTTCCAGTTTAGTGCTCCCTTACTCTTACGTCTTGTACCACTCTATCCATTCTGGATCATGAGGTCTGGATTGCCATCAAGGAATTCACATTTCTGAAAGTATTGGTTCTTGTTAGTTTAGGTTTCTTCATCCATTTTTTTTTTTACACGAGTTAGGTAGTACTTCTCCCTTTTTTGTACCTAGAGATACTGGTTCTCTAAATGGCTTTTCTGAAAAAAAAATGCCATGACTGTATTGGCATATAATATAGAACTACATGGGCAAAAATCATAGGCCCTGACCCCCTGACCAGGTAGGTTTCATAAAACATCTCTGAACAACTGAAGTACTTCAAAGAGCCTGCCTGGTGATGGATAAGAGTACAATCCCAGTACTTGCAAGCTTATTTATGAACTCTAGTTCATAACTATGGTTAAGGCTGAATAATTCTTTCAGTGGTGGACAATGGAGAGTATTTTTTCCTACATAATGTTAATTCAGTAACAAATACTATGGGTTCAGTAATTTGTCAATGTGTACAAGCTAGACATATGTGCATTCACAAAGTCCCAGCTCAAACCCCATGTTTTAGATCATAAATTTAATATTATGGGCTATGCATTCTTAAGGATTGTTAGGCATGAAAGGAGACAAGAGGGTGGGGTGTTATTCTCTTCATGGAGACTTTCTTGATTTTATCTGTTGAAGACAACCAACCCCTCCTATTCCATGCAGAGAATGTCACTTTCCTACTATCATCCCAGGTAACACAAGGGAACTAATTATAAGCTGAATGCATATAGATCCTGAATTGTCCAGAATAGTACTTCTACCCTTCAATACCTGAAGTCCTGGCAGTGTGGGGAGATAACATTTTAGCAGCCATTTATTTCACCCCTTACTGGGTTGATCTGTGATTGAAAAACTAACAGGTTATCTTCAAGACATAACCAAATACCTAATGCAAGTTACTTTCCTTTCTCTAACAAAGGATTTGAAATCTTGTACTGCATCCTCATCTAGGTACGAAGTGATCACCCCATTCATACTGGGTTATAAAAGATTCAGTGATCTACCATTCTATTGTGACTTTCTCTGCAAAAACAAATACTATACAGTCATCTATGCTTCTTTACTGTTCATAAATCTTAGCCGTGTATCATCCCATTCCCAATAATGAACTTATCTTCACAAGAATGGAGCTCACTCTCTTACTTCTAAATCACTGCTAAAGTACTTAACTAGCTTGGCCTGGGGTTGCAAAGAATCACAGAAAAGCATGCACCTAAAGCAAAATCAGAAGAAAGGACATATACTTCAGGTGGCTAACCTCAGTGGTTTAGCAGAAAAATTAATAAAGGGAGGGGGAGCACAGTATCACCAATGCTCTTACAGATATCACATTACCTATGCTTCCATAACCAAGGCAAACTTATGACTGGAACTTGGTAGAAAGAATGCCTGTGAAGCATTTATATGCAAACACTTAAAGAGTAAAATATTTTATTACAAGGCCGCGTGATCATCCCAGAAAAATATCAAGCAGTAGTTCAAGGTAAGTAATCTCCCAACACCTGCAGTTTGCTTATATCCATGGCAGGCTCCCTTAGAAAGATCACAATGTTCTCTTGCATTATTTACAGCTATCTTGAACCCTACTTTTTTACTTCTAAACAGTCAGCATACCTAAACTCTTCAAATTGCTAAAGGAGTGCAGAAATAGTGGGCCTGCCTCAATATGTGCTGTCCCAGACAGGTTTAACAGGGTGATAGTAACTCTTATTGCAAAACACATATATATCTTAATCAGCTAATCCATCATAAAAAAGGAGCATTTCTCCATGCTGTGGAAGGAAGTATTATTAATCCTCATCTTTACAAGGGGACAGAAAACACATTAGTTTCCATCCTTGGCACCTTGGCTTAGATGTATTAAAGGGAAATCTGCTGGCAGTTTCTGTCAGACACTCAGCATAGTTTCTTTTTTTTTTTCAAAAATGTTTTTTATTTTTTTTTTATAAAAAGAATAATAACAGTAATAACATATTTACACTCAAAACTGAAACAAATTATTTACAAAGTCCATAACAAGGAAATACTTCTATATACATTCAGGAAATCATCTAATACTTTTTAGTAATGATTGCGGTGGTGGTGCTGCTGTAGCATTGTCGCCTCACAGTAAGACGTCCAGTTCAATTCTGAGCTACAGCATCTTCTGTGTGGAGACATGCGTGAATGGGCCTACCTTCGTTGAAGGTTGTGCATCAGGGCCAGCAACTCGGCACGTAAAAATCTACTGCCAATCATTAGCGGACCGGAGTTCCGCTGTGGCGACCCCTAAAAGCCGAAAGACACAACATTGTAACTTTTCCCAAGCAATTAATTTGTGTGTTAAATTCTTTGTATTCATTTTTAAACTAGATATTTCTTTTTCACATAAGGTCCTGGCTAAATAGATAAATTCATTTCTGAAAGATATAGGAGAGTTAGTTTTACAATTTTTTGTCACAACCTTTCTTGCTACTGCAAGTATTGACCAAAGAAGGTGTGTTTGAGATCTGGGTACGATTTCTGGTACTGGTACATTAAATAAAATGAGTGAACTTGAAATTTTACAATTATCATTCCATAAGGCCTTACAGAAACATTCAAATTCCTTCCAAAATTGGGATAACATACTGCATGCAACAATCATATGTAACCAGTCAGCTTCTGTAGCTTTACACCTCCAACATTTCATATCATTTTTGTACATATTTGCAATATTTTGAGGTGTATAATAACTTCTGTGGAGGAATTTCCACATGTATATTTTCCAGTAAGACGAAATTGTTGTTTTTTGTACTAATTTTAGAAGTAATTTCTTGTTTTTAGTAGTAAATTCTCCATTATTTATTTTGGTGGAGTATTCCCAAAAATAAGCATTTGTGGAATTATTATCAGATCTAATGACTTTATATATTAGGGATATAAATGAGGTGCCTTTCAAAGAACCATCAATTATATTAGTCAAAAGTTCTAGTGTTTTAGGTATGTTGTTTCCATGGGTTTGTAAGGAAAATATAGTTTTGTTATATATAAATTCTTTGCAGGTTTGTATGTCTATCCAGTTATTATTATGTAGGCTGTATTTAGTAATTAGATGGTTAGCTGAATAAATTTCATTAGTGGATAAGAATTGGTTCCAGTATATTAAGTCATTATTTTTAAATTCAAGCATTTTATTTTTATCAAAAGATATTAAACATTCATTAGTATAAGCAATAGGAAAATGAATATTAATAAGCTTTTAATTGACTAGTTAGATTGGGTGATTTTCATGAAATTTGCTATTATTAGACTGATAAAGGAGCAAGATTTTAACTTCTGCTTATCTTGTATGTATATTTTTAAAGACCAAATAAATGTATTTTGGTGTATTGTAGTTAGAGGGTCAATTAATGTTATATTATTGTTTAATAATTTTTTTCATGTAATAGTTTTCAATATGAATTATATGAGGGGTTTAACCATAAAAGGATTATATTAAAAATAGAAGCATTTACATAATATTCAATATTAGGAAAACTAATACCTCCTTCTTCCCAACTTGCCATATGTCTTTGTAAAGATATTCTGGGTTTTTGAAGATACCACAGAAATGTTAGTAAGTTATTACTAATTTTTTTTTAATATTTTCTTGGTTGGGGGAATTATTAAAGACTGACTTATATAAAGAATTTTAGGTAACACTGTCATTTTAATTAGCATTAGTCTGTCCTCAAAAGTAAAATAAAGTTTGTTCCAATTATCTGTGAGATTAATAAATTAGATTTGTTAAGATATCATAGTTTGTAATAATTGTATTCTTAAGAGTGGAATTAATTTGAACACCCAGGTATTTAATTTGTGTATTGTCCCAGTTAAAGCATTTATAACTTTTCATTTTTTTATTTATTAACAAAGTCTGGGTCTTGTTATGACTAAATTTTAGTCCAGATAAACCTTCAAATAAATCTAAAGTGTTAAGTAGCTGATCTAAAGATGTATCAATGTCTCCACTAGTTAGTAACAAATCATCTGCAAATAGCTGAATCTTTGGAAATATGTTGCTATTTAAATTATAGCCTTTAATGTGAACATTATTTCTAATATAGTTGGCTAGTGGTTCTAGAGTTAGAGCGAAAATGAAAGGGGAAAGAGGGCAACCTTGTTTTGTTCCTTTTGTAAGTTTAAATGAGGGGGATAAGAAAGAGCCTATATTTACAAAAGAAACAGTGTCTTCATAAAGGTTTCTATTTAATTTTATAAAATTTAGAGAAAATTTATAGTGTTGTAAAACTTTAAATAGATAAGACCAACTCAGTGAATCAAAGGCTTTGTTTATGTCTAGACTCATTATTGTTAATTCGTTTTTATTTTTATTAGCTAAATCTATAAGAGTCAGAAGTCTTATTATATTATCTTGGACTTTTCTGTGTTTAATAAAACCCGTCTAATCTTCCTCTATTAGGCTAGGTATAATGGAATTGATTCTGTTTGATATTATGCTCAAGAAAATCTTATAATCTATATTTAATAGTGAGATGGGCCTATAGGAGGAACAGGAAGTAGGATCTTTATCAGGTTTAAGTATGGGAGAGATTAATGAATATCTCCATGATGGTGGGATATTATACGCAGTTTTGATTTCCCGAAATGTGTTTAGTAGTATTTTTTAAGGTATTATCAGGAAGGATTCTGAATATTTCAGGAATTAAACCATCTAATCCTGGCGCTTTATTAGTTTTTAAGTTGTTTATTTGATTTTTTAGTTCTGTAAATGTGAAAGGTCTGTCAATTTTAGCAATATTCCCAGGGGATAAGGTCTTTAGAATATTATCAGATAAGAATTTGTCTAGATTTATATTTTCATTTATTGGTTTGAGAGTATTTATATTCTCATAATGTTTTTTGAAACCTTGAAATATGGAATTTAAATTTGTAGCTTTTATTTTTCTCATATTTTCAACATATGTAATTTCTTTTATGCGATTTCTTTCTTTCAAGTACTTTGAGCATACTGCAATTCTATATAGACTTTTAGGATTGATAGAGTATGAACATAATTTAATTTTCTCTAGATTTATAGATATTTTGTGTTGCAATACATCTTGATATTCTTTGTTTAATTTATTTATATTATCTAAGACTTTTTTATCATTTGGTGTTAGATTACCTTTTAAGTTATCTAATTCAGTTTGAATATCTTGTAGTCTTTTATCCCATTCCTTTCCTTTTTGCATATACCACATTTTAACTTTTCCATATAATACAACTTTGAGGGTGTCCCATTGAATTGTATCCAATACTTCTCCATTGTTATTTGTTTCTAAAAACTGATTAATTTCTGATAACATCCATTCTTGATAGCCTTTTATTTTCGTAATATAAGCTGGTATTTTTTGGCAATGTATTAAGGGTTCAGTTTGAAAAGTTATACTAAAAGTAATGGCATTATGATCAGAAAGGGGACAAGATATTAATAATACATTATCTATTTTTAATTGTATAGAATTTGACACTAAGACTTTATCTATATTAGTTTGTGTCCCAAACCTATATGAATAGTGAGAGAACTTTAGGGAAGAGGGAAGTTTTATATGGTATATGTCTTTTAAATTTCTTGTATTGATGTAATTGTGTAGGTGTTTTGCTACAGGGGAGATCTTGAAGGTTTTAGAACTCGTAGTTTCATCAGATGAAAGAATACAATTAAAATCCCCTGCAACTATCATTTCTCCTCTAGAATGTAAAGTTATAATGTCTAAGTATTTCTTTACTGACTTTGTACCAATTCAAGGGATCCAGTAAGAGTTTATGAGTGTATAGCATTTCCTTTCAAGCTTAATTACTACTAAAGCTAACATACCCTCTTTGTCTACATATGAGTTTACAATTTCAGGAAGCCTTAGACTTTTTTTACAAAGAATTAGTACACCTCTTCTTTTGTAATTAAATTGGGAACTAGTCAATATTTTATAGTCTTTTAGTGTTAGCTTATTTAAGTCTTGGGATATTAAATGTGTCTCCTGAAGAAATACTATATCAGCCTTATGTAAAGAAAGGTATTTATTAATGCTTGCTCTTTTAATATGGTTATTTAGCCCATTAAAATTCAATGATAGACAATTATATGTTAAGACCATTTAAAATGTATAATAGTTCAAAATAGCTATAATGATTTCCTGGGGGACTAACCTTGTAGGTTATAACAAAATTTGTTTTGGATTGAGTTTCTGTAACAACTAAAGAAGGTAAAATAGTATTTACAATAACATCCTTCTTCATGGAACCTAGTGTTCCTGGCTTAATATGTGTTACATACAAGCCACAGGTCTTCCAACACATATTCAATAACATTGGGTCACTGCAACTGCATGCTTCATTAATAACCAAAAAGAAGATAGGGTTATATATTGTAGAGTCTATATGAACTAATATTTTGATTAAGGTTAAATGTAAGTAATATATAATACCTTACTATTCTTACAATCAATCATTCAGAGAATGGTAACAACAAACTTTTAAATTTGTGTGTGTATAAACTATCTATTAAAGTATTTATTCTAATATAACCTTCATTTCCCCTCCCCAAAAAACAAAAGTTTGTTTGAATAAACTAGGTCATATAAAATTTAAGAAAAAAGAAAATTTCAGTACGTTACTACAAATGTTATATTTCATGGGGTGTAAGTTGGGGAAACAGTATAAAAAAAAAAAAAAAAGCAGTATGCAATAGTACATATATTTTTTTACCTTTATCTACAATATTTTAACATTTAATATTTGGTTAATTTCTATATTTTCTCATAATGTGTCTTGCAAGGTACTAACAAGACTTAAAAAAAAAAACTTCATCACATCATAAAGTTAACAAGTTATGGCAACAGTATAACACAGTATCCCATAAAATTATTACAAAAACTAAGGATGAAATACTTTAGCATTGACATTTTAGCCAATACTTCTTTAGTATGTAATGCATTTGTGCACCATCTCTGCACATAACCAATGTTCAAAAAATGTATTGTATTAAGTGGCTGTACAGCTTTTTTATTATATTTTTATCAGGACAACACCCCCAATGAGCTGATGGAATATCTTGTATTACTTTCTCAAGGTGTGTGTTTGTAAGAGGGACAGTACCTTAACTTAATAACGTCCAATTAAGTCATGACATTTTCAAAATGTTATGGCACTTTATTTCTTGTAGGTAGTACATCTCTTTCTACAGCTGTTTGGCACTGCTGATGAATACTGTGAGTAGATTAGGTAGTCTATTGCTTATGAGTTATTGCGAGCAAAACTCCTTGATTCTAGCACAAGATTTAGTGGCAGTTCTGTTGCACAAAAAGGGGGAACTTCACAACTTGTTTTTATTTTAGTGGAATGGCTTCCTTAGCAATGAATGCAGCCAAAGGATAGTTTTACAGACCAAAGATTAATATGAATGTGTGTAGCGTTTTTATAGGAAGACAGAATCATTTTGTCTGTCTATTTCCTGATTATTCTTCATATATAGATTATACATAAAACAGTGGCTGCTCAGTCATAACAAAGCTTTTAACTTCTTTATTGAACAACCTGCAGCAAAGAAAAGAAATAATGGCTTTAAAACTGTACTCTATCTGAATTCCTGTTAATACAACATGTGTTGTATTAACTTTCGTTTTCTAAACAATAATAACTATGTATTTCTTGCGTTACTGCCTGAATGCAATGTAGTGCTTTACCAGTAAATGAAGCATTTTAGAAGGAACAGCATGACAGTATGAGGCAAAATCAGGAGGACCACTCTACAAATTAACAGCAGTGCGATCATTACGTTGGAACTGTTGCCCTGACAACAAAAAATCACCTTCTTATTCAAGCAGCATTATAAACCTTGTAAAACATATGGATAGTTATTTTTATTTGTCAGGTATATTGAAATAAAGCTCATTTTATGTTTTGAGTTACTTTGCTGTTTTTCCAGTGTTCTGATTGGTCTGTTGGTCTCAAAGAGGAACTACAGGTTCAGAGGTCAATTGTTCAGTTCCTGCTAGGCGTCTAAATTGTTTCTGTGAAGAAATGAGGCTCAGGGATGAATTACAAGGCTCGAGCTGCTTTCAAAAACTCTAATTTCAAAACCATTTAGGTAAGGCGGGAATTATATTTAACATGTATCAAATGATTAAAAAAATATTTGTGGAATGCTGCAAGTTTATTTGTGTTGCAAATCTAATGCACTGTAGAAAAACGGCAGTTTAAGCACATTTACTTCCATACTGTTTAAAAGCAGGCATAAAATATAAGCTCTATCTTAAAGGTTATTTATAACTAATATGTCATGCTTGCTTCACTAAATGAACACATCTCCAGTACTTTGTTAAACAACATAAACAGAGCCTTTTAGGAGGCTCTATAGTTTTCATATAATCAAGACATAGAATACTATAACCACATTGCAAGTGAGACATTGCACTTATGTAAATCCCAACGTCACATTAGCTATATTTTATGAACTTTTTTTTATGTGTGTTTACTTTTTAGGTATTAATAGAGAAAATAAATAAATACAATAATAATATATACTTTATCCAAGATGTAATTTAATTCATGGAAGTTATTAAGAATAATAGCTAGGCATTTCTTAGGTACCTTGCAGCCTATACTAAATGAAATGGATACATTTTAATTACCAAAGGTTATTAAGAATAACAGCTAGGCATTTGTTAAGTACCTTGTATCTTATACTAAATGTGATGGATGAAGTTATGTTACTTCATATATCTATAGTATTGATTTAAAATAGCAATAGAGATATTAATGAAAATAAAAATCATATTTAACCTTGTTTATCTTTGTAGCAATCTGTGATATCAGAATGCTAGTTGACTATTCAAAAGATTTAAGATAGAGGAGACAAAAAAGGCAAAAATATTTTGTTCATTTGTCTTTGAGTTTCTTCTTGTCTTTCACAGTCCAGTCAGACTTTACTGCTGCTTGTCTCTTTAATGTTGAAGTAGTATCCATCTGAGCTTCTGTAGTTACCAGATTCTTCTTCTTTATAAAGGTGTTTGCTTCTTCTAAAGTTTTGAAGGTTATTTCCCCTCAGGAAGGCAACGTCTAATTTTGGCAGGGTATGTTAATTGTGCCTTAATACCAGCTTGCTTGAGAGATTTGATGAGAGGAATGAAAGTTTTTCTTTTTGTAAAAACAGTAGTAGAGTAGTCATTGTCAAATCTGACTATCTGATCATTTATTTTTATAGGAGAGAGAGCCCAAGCTGATTTTAAGATCAGATCTTTGTCCTGGCTAGACATTAGTTTTGCTATTATTGATCTAGGATATGTCTTCCTTTTGTTTGATGGGATTGTAGTTAGTGATCTATGGGCTCTTTCAAGGCCAAAAGAAAGAGCCTCTGGTAAATTTAGTGTTTTAGAAATCCATGTTGTCAAAAAATTTATCATATTGTCTCCTTCCATTCCTTCTGGTATACCGTATAACCTGATGTTATTTCTTCTGGTTCGGATTTCTAAATCATCTACTTTATTGATGAGTTTGTTGTTTTGTAATAGGAGAGTTTCCATATTTTTCTCTGCGTCTATCAGTCTGCTGTCAATATCCGAGACAGATTCTTCTATTGCTGAAATTTGTATTTTCTGTTGTTTTAGAATGTCACTTAGTATTTCAATTTGTTTATTGGAATCTTTTTTTATTGTATCCACTTTTGTATCTAGTTTGTCCATTTTTGTTATTAGGTCTTGGATATTTGTCAGAATGGAGTGTATCTCTTTCCTCAGAGAGCTGTCTTGCTGTGTAGATTTTAATAGACTCATCTTTTCTTTAAGTGCAGTTTTCCCTTCCTTCTTTCTTCTTGTTAGTTTGACAGGAAAATCTGGAGATTCTTAGATGAAAAATACACCAAACAAAGCTTTTGAGTTCTACTTTATAGAACTATTAATTTGAAATTATTTGTGGTGATTTTTAGTAATAAATCCTGTCAGGAAAGTTGAAAAGCTGCAGAGCAGAGATTTTATGCTGCTATCAGGCTTCCATCCAAGGCACACCCCCACTCAGCATAGTTTCTGATCTGAGCATTAGTAAAAGCCATTGCCATATGTTTGGTAACGCTAAACGTACAGCAGCTCTCTTCATATACTTATCAAAAATAAAAAACTCTAATACAGCAATCCTACAGCACAGGCTTAGCATGGTAGAATTTAACCTTTTCACTCTGAGATCAGAAAGAATATTCCATCTCATTACATATTTTTGTGTGGTGGAAATCTATGTTTTCAAATGTCATCATATAATCAAATGTCAATAAATATTGATGGTGTTGTAACTGTTTGGTCTAAGTGCCTTTGGTGTTTCTTGTTTGTGATGTCAGTTTCCTCAGTAAAGTCTGGGGATACATATTTAATTTGTCTGGATTCTGGTTTATTTATTTATTTTCAGTTTATTAAAAACAAGGTACAGACATTTTTTCTTTGCTTTATGTTTACAAGGATTTATAATGTGACAGTGTCTGAAGCAAAATGTAACTATAACTGGTTGCTGACTTATACCATTTTATGGCTTTTGCTATTTTTAACTATATGTTAGCTCAATATTTGTGTTTGTTTTATTTTTCCCTGGGATTCATTAACGCCTACACTATGTGTACACTTTCTGAGTGAACAGGCAACACATGCAAAACTCACACAACAACACAAGCATAACTCATACCTTCTTCCTTCTAATTTGAGTTTTCCTAATGATTTTATAGCAGCATTAGATATTGAGGGGGATTCTTAAAACTTACAGCAAAGTACAGACTACATGTACATTTAGTGTAATCTTTCTAAGTGACTAGAAAGCACTAAAAATGCAGTAGGAATGTTCTTGAATACAGATCATTTACATTTAGGGTACATTTAGTGTACACTTAGTGTAGGCATTAATGAATCTGTCCCATTCCCCCGGATTTATGAAGCCTTTATTGTGTGCAGGATTAGTCTAAGAGCTATTTTCGGCAGTATGGCCGACGTGCGATCCAGGAATGATCTCCCGGGATGTGCACATGAACTCTTAGACTAATACTGCACGGTCTGAGATCCTGCATGCAAATTACCCTCATTTGCAGGTGAAAACCATGCAAATGAGGGTAATTTGTGATCCAGGAAGCTGGCAGCTGTCCGTGCAGGACGAGTGCAGTCTGCAGAAATGCATTCGGTTAGTAACCAAGTACAGTTCTACAAACTACAAAACAGAGCTATGACAGCTCCAAATAAATTCTGCCTATCATTGAGGAAGCATGCCAATGGCCAAGTAGAAGGCCATTGGCATTGCAAACTGTTTAAAAAAAAAAAAAAACAACTTTTATTTTTTTTCACCGATCTCAGCTGTTTAAGCATAGGGCAGCGGCGTGCAAATGGGATCGGGGGGGGGGAATAATAAAATAAACCTAAAATAAGCATTCTAACTAGAAGCAGTATTCTGCTGTGCAAGTCAGTGGCAGGCAGAAGACTACCTGGCCAGTGAGTAATGGTTGCCAAGGGGGGAGGCTCAGTGTGGGACATGTAACTATGCATTAGCAGGCAATCCTATACAAATGAGGGGAAGGATAGAGAATCCCAGATTCCCTGTCAGTGCAAGCCTGCATCCAAGAGTGTAGGACTAGGAAAACCATGAGTGTAAGCCCTAGACATAGCTGACATCAGAAGAGGGTGTGTCAGGCATGCTGTAAGCTAATTGGAGCACTGTGGCTTGTGTTTACCTTTAGCTAAGCTAAGCTAAGGCAGGGTGTGTGTCTAGGGCTGTCCTATCTTACACCAAGAAAATCATGGTGTACACAGGTAGAACAAGCCAAAATCCTGTAAAATGTGTTTAAAGCGCATATGTGTGTTTGCGTGGCGTGCACCTGCTGTAAAAAAACAAACAGGAAATAGCAGCTCTGTTCACATCTGAGCACTGTGTTTGTGTGGTGTGCCCCCGGGCTTAAACAGGAAGGCAATAGGAAGGGAAAACAGCAGTAGGAAGGTAATCAAGGAGAACTAGCTTAGCTGACAGGTGAACTGTATCAGAATCAGCCAATTACACAGGCAGCAGACCAGCCTAGGGCAGCACACCACTATAAACTATGCAAACACCTTTCCCCCTTGTTTTTCCCAAAAACTCTACACCACCGGTGTATACAAACAGGAAAATTTTACAAAACAAAAGCAAGAGAAAAAATGTTAGGGGCTGCTTTTGCTATCATAAACCAACATGTGCAAGAGGCTGAGGGTGGTGAGGATGTGAATGATGCTGAGCAACCCACAGTGAGGAGACAGAGAAGAGTGTACAGACCCAGGGTAACCTACCAAGGGCTACATGAGCTGGAGATAGTGGAGCACTATAGGGTGGACAGGGACCTCCTACAGCAAATTGTTGAGCTGTGCCGGCCACGCCTCACACATAGAACTAACAGAGGGGAACCCATCCCAGTGGATACCAAGGTATGTGTAGGCCGAAGAATACTAGCTACAGATACCTTTCAAAGGCCAACTGGGGATATGATGGGGATTTCACAGGCATCAGCATCCAGGGTACTCCACCAGATCCTGGATGCCATGTCAGCACATGTCGGTGAACACGTATATTTTCCCATCACCCGTGAGGCATTGGCCAGCAATATGCATCTCTTCCAACAAATAGCAGAATACCCTGAGGTAGTGGGTGCAATAGACTGCATGCACATACACATCAAAGCACCACCTGGTGAGTAGGGTAGGGTCTACATCAACCACAAGGGCTTCCCCTCCATCAACTGCCAGGTCATGTGCGATGCCCATGGCATAATAATGAATATGTGTGCTGGCTGCCCTGGAAGCTACCACGGTTCCCGCATCTGGCATTTGACACAGCTGTACCAGAGATTTGCCAATGGGGACATCCCACACGTCACATGTCTCTGAAAGCTGGAAGGCCGAAAGTATGTTTTCAACATTGCACAATCTTGCAATAAATGCATCGAATGTGCAATGAGCGAATATCACCATGCATTTGCTCATTGCAGATTTGGCAATTTGGGTGTGGATGGCATTATAGTGGGGATGGGGAAAATTTGCCTTTCCCCGCAGTAGTGCGAACTCGGAGTTAGTCTATCACAGTAGGGGGGGTTGTGGGGGGCCCAGCCCCCCAGATGGGGGGTGCAAGGGGGCTTGCCCCCCTGCATTACGATATGTATTCCAACTTGTAGTTCGAGAATCAGCGAAGCTGCTTTTAGATTTGCTGAGTTTTGAACTGTGGTGTAATTAGAAATAATGGATTGGTCCTTTCGGTTCACAGAAAGGGCCATTCGAAGAAATAACTGTCTCCCTTTCAAAGGTAAACACATATATATCTATATAGGTATATATGGACATACATCTGTAGATAAAATTGGGAACATAACCACAACATATATGTCCACATGCACCATTGATGGGTTTGAGAGACCCAAACAACATACATCTGGCATGGAAAAGTATACCTCCCCCCTCACAGCCAAACAGATCTGGCCTGCAATACACTACCAACCTTAGCAGATCCCATAAACAGGACCCTACATGACAATGGCAGTACATGTTAACAGTACTCCATCCCACCTGTAGGATGTCAGGCTGGCATTACTAACATATCATGCAGTTCAGTCAAGTGAAGTGTCATGCTTGGGGGAACCCCCTGGGCAGGTGCATTAAGTAGCTGGGATCCCTCATACGATCCAACAGGCCTACACCTGACAATGGATTCACCAATGTTGGCAAGGATGACCACAAATCCACTATGTCAGCTGGGAACTACCACCCAGTAGCCTGATGACCCTGGTCTGCAGGGACATGGATCATATCAACAATGAACCCATGGCCAATGTCACTGGTAATCTTAAAACATGGGACCCCACCAATGTTGGACTTGTCAAAGGCAGAGAATGCAACCTGAACCTGGTATACCTCCTTGACGCAATCATGACAGGTGTAGATGAGGGTTAGGAGGTGCACAATGCCTATGTAGATCATAGCAGGCTTTTGTACACCATCCCACATGTAAGAATGTGTGTAGATGTTAAGGGATCTATCTCCATTCACAGAATATATTTCCACCAGGACTGCTTGGCAAATGCCAACATTCCACAGGTGCCATCCAATGGACATACAGTCCTTCACAGGTCATAGATGTGTTAATGCCCTCCTCCACACTGTAGAGGTGTGCAGCACTACTGGGGTTGTTATAACTCACTGGGTGTGGCTGTTGTGGACACATCCACCATCATTGCAGTTACTATTGCATCTATCCCCTACATAGCTGTCTGTAATACTGTACAGTGTATGTTATCAGGTTGTTAGTTGTTGTTTACACCATTCACAGTAGTTGAGTGTCTCACACCCTCCTAAGGTTAGGGCTATGCCACCAGCATTGGCACACTCATGTTACTGAGGTGAGGATTGCAGTAGAGTGGGGAAAGGGACATACACCCTGCTGTTAGCATGTTCAATGTCATCCACATTGCAGACTGCCTATATAGCAATGTGTGGTTGTGCCTATCCTGTCTTGGTGGGATTACATGGGCAACAGATGTGTTACCTGCATGGGGACATACATCTATGTGTACAGTCTTGTATCTGTACTGCATCCAAACCAAAGGCTCTGTATGTTGTACCCAACCATGTCATGTGTACCACCCACTACACGTACTGGTGTCCACTGTAGAAGGCCTGCTGACACCACTACACCCATCAGCCATGTGGCACATGGACAAACACAACACAATCAGAATAGATAAGGGTGAAAACAATATAACATTGTTAATTACATCTATAATGCATCATGGCTGCACAGCTACACTTTCCAAGATATTAGCATTTCACTTTACTGCTGACAACATGTTACACAGCATTCCATTGCTACACTGTTGTACAGTCACCCTGTGCATCAGCACCATGTTAGCCTGTCCCTGCTTCGATGTTATGGATGACAGGATGTGGCACAGGTACCATATGCATAGGGTGTGTTGTTGGTTTGCCAGAGGCCTAGGCTGAGCCATACAATTGACAAATTGTGTGTGTGTGTGTGTGTGTGTGTGTGTGTGTGTGTGTGTGTGTGTGTGTGTGTGTGTGAGGGGGCTGAGTACTGTTATGGGCCAATGGTAACATTGTGTGTACAGGTATGTGGTTGCCCTAGGTTTGTTGTTTATGTGTGTGTGTCTGCATGCACACAGTTCCACCATGTGGCTGCCCTATACAGGGATTTGTGAGACAGCTGCAGACTGTACCTTGCAGGGTTTGCAGTTCACCATCTATGGCCAAGAACATGGGACCTGTGCCTGGCAGAGGTGCTACAGGCAGTATCTATGACGGTCTGTGGACAGCACCTGCCCTCACAGTGCTGGGGCTAGTACTGCCACTATGGGAGCGGCTGTGACTGGTGGGACGTCCACGGCAATCTCCAGCTACTGGTGTTGCTGGCATACGTCCAAGTGGCCATCGCAACCATCCTACCCTGTCCTGATGCATAGATATGACACTGTGGATGAGATCAAATGTCTCACCCCACCGTCTCTCCATGACCTCGGTGTAATTACGAATGGCACCTGCTAGGTCACAGATTATGTAAGTTACAGAGGTGTGATGAGCCCTCTGTGCCCTTAGACCCTGTCTGGTGTACCATTCCATTCATGCCTGTGCCTACATGACAGCCTGGAACATGTGTGTGGTTGATATAGATGTGGCACGTCTGCCAGGGGCATGATGACCAGCAGTGCTCCGACGAGCACCCCTGAACATCTGCCTATGTGGTACCCCACTGGACATCTGGCTGCTGTGTCCTGATACACATGCCCTAGATACCACACTGTCCTTGCCAATGCCAACCATAGACTGTCCCTCAGCTAAGGCCAACTGTGATGAGGTATGTAGAGGCAGTGTGACTGTGTGCATGGATGGAGTGGATACTTGTGAGATGTCAATTGGTGGCCCAGTGGCAGCCCCTGCCGACCCTGCCTGTGCCTCAACACACCTATCCTCATGGTCACTGTCTGTATCAGTGGCATCAGATTGCCTGCAGGAGGGACCCAGCCCCACCTCGCCACCTGTGAGGGAAAAACAGGGAACAGACTGTAAGACCTGTACATCACCACTAAACAGTACATACACACACACACACACACACACACACACACACACACACACACACACACACATGTGCAGACATGGCCACACACACAGACATACACATGCAGTCGACATACATGACAACCCGTACATTCCACCAGACAGCACCTAAAGACAGCACCAGCACCCCCATAACACACACAATAGCAGGTGATAGTGCAGTACAGTATCACACACAAACCTGTAATTACACACATGTCAGCATGCAGGACATGTGGTGCTCAATAGCATGCCATGCAACTGTAGTCAATCCCCGTTACCAACATTATACATGGCTGTGATGTATGGCTTCTGTTATTAAGTGATGGCCCTCCCCCTGGAACACACTGCACCCATGTCCACAGTTCAGCACCCTCGCATGTACTGTGCACCATACCTTACAGGTGTACACACCATTGCAGGATGTGTATCTGTGTGTCAGTTATGTTTCCATTGCTGATCACAGCCTCTGTGTGTTTCTGGATTATATGTGGACACATGTTTAGTGATTGCTTGATGTGTATTCACAGATGTCATCATCAGTGGTGCATGTATGTAAAATACCATTAGACTGACCACAGACACAATGTACTGTACCTAT
Source organism: Protopterus annectens (assembly GCF_019279795.1). Taxonomy (NCBI): domain Eukaryota; kingdom Metazoa; phylum Chordata; order Ceratodontiformes; family Protopteridae; genus Protopterus; species Protopterus annectens. Next base: position 1,281,632,561 of record NC_056741.1, on the reverse strand, counting down.
TGTAAGTGTAGAGACTATTATTGACATGGCACTGTTTTCCATGACATGCCATGGTGCAACACTACTGCATATGGCAACATTACACATACCTGATATGTGACATATGACCTAGGCAATCAATTGCATTACAGACCATATGTGTAAGTTGTGCAGATGCTGGTTGGGATGCATACCATTTGTGGGTGCATATGTGTGCACACACATATCATGATGGTGTGTAGCAATAACTGCTATGTGTACTACTGCGGTCACTGGCAGGGGTATAGTAGCATGGGTCATCATCATGAGCCAGTAGTTGGTCAGTCAGGCCTGCAAATGTTCCCCAAACCTGCATGTTTGCATGCTAAACATGTATACAGCCCTTGGAGGTCATACAGTACCATCACTAGTGCCGTGGAGTCAGGGTTATATCTGCCACACTGTCTGACCTTGACTGTGTGCAAATAGAGCCATTCTCAGTGGGTTTGTCTCTCCCCTCCAGTGCACTGTTGTGTTTCAGGATGACACACCCTCACCATCTCCTGCTACATTGCAAATGCTCAACATCTGTGGCCTACACATGTGTGCCATATTGCAGTAACCCAAACTAGGAACACCATGTGTACTGGCATATTCCCTGCCAATGCAGGGCAACATGCAGGTGTACAGTGGCACCAGCATTGTACAGATGGGGATGTCATCCCTGGGTTGGGGTGCGGTGTGGATTGTGCAGCACATGTATTATAACTGCAACTTCCTGGACTTCCCCAACATGGTGCTGGTACATCAGATTACATCACAACACATGGCTTTGGCAATGTCCCACCATTATGCAGGTCATATCTGTATTGAGCCCTGGCTGATGTTGTCTGTGGTACACATAGGTTCATAGGTAAGTACTGGTCTATTGGTCCTGGAGCCTATAAAAGCCTAGCTACAGGGGTTCCCAGCCATGCACCACCCAATAATGTTATTCCCCTGTCAGGCTGTGGCACAGATGTACTACCCAGGGTGAATTCCCCATTTCCCATCCAGTTGTCAAGTGTTTTCGTAAAGACGGCCAATGAATAGCATTGCCTGACATGAATGTGTAGTCTATTCCAGAGTGTGGGAATTCCTCAGGACAGGGCCCTATCCATCCAGTATGTTCTGTGTAATATGTTGATGAGGTTAAGGACCCTGGAGCATGTGTTTGCAGAGGGAGTGGGATTTCTTTATGTGTAGCATGTTCAACTGCTCTGTGTATGACATAGCTGTGTATGTTAGGCAGATGTCAGCTGTGCCTGGACAATGTGCACTGGAGTGTAGCCACAGTTGTCTGAGATGGTCTGTGTATTGCATGTGTTTGAGGCTGGTAATCCCATTAATGAGGTGTGTGCTCTGTCAGTGAACATGTACAGCATGCATTTTGGGTAGATGTATTAGATGTGTACATGGCCTACACCTTAGCTATGACATGCACAATGAATTGCCAAGCATAACCTTAAACCATACTCACTGGCATCCAGCCACTGCCTTGCTGGTATCCCAGAGGTACCTACATTGAGATGAGATAGAGTTGATGATAGTGGTCACAGCTGTGGCATTGCTACAGGGTGGGTGCAATATTACAATAAAACAACAGCTGAAGTCCACAGTATTACAGATTATGCATAACTGCTTATTAGTACTACACAGCAACAGATTCCACATCTCACATATGCATGATCTACCTGTACAGATGCATACACAACAGTGGTCTACTGATATGCCCTGGAACCTTTCCTGCATGGTCCATGTCTGGTGTGTGGGTAGCACCCACCTCCATGACTGTATATGTCTGTAGCTCTTGTGGGCAGGCAGGTGCCACCAGGCTCATGAGCAGCTCCTCCACTCTGGTGAGGGGGGATGGATGTTATGGCCCCCCCCCGTTGCAAGGTGGTCACCGCGCACGACAGCAGCATGGCAACGTACATGGTGGAGCAGGTCACTACAATGATGACAGACCTGCTCATACATACAGCTGTGCATCCCCACCTCAATCACCCTGCGGACCAAATCATTCCACATGGTGGTCCGCTCATGCTGGCCCTGGCTTGTCCTTGAGAACAGCAGCTGGTAGTGCTGGGTGATGCTGGTGAGTATTATGTCATCCTCAGTGGCACTGTAAGTGGGATGTCTTGGGTGCGCCATACTCCCTGAAAGACATAAAGATGGAAATATGTCTGAGCAACTCATAAGGCACGTTTACCATAATACAATAAACATATCAGTCTCCTGCCACCGTATCAGCTCCAACTTAATGTTCACACAATGCAAGTGGTATGTCTCCAGTTTATCTACCATTGGGATATATATTGTATTGTACAACATTTTCTGCTATGTGTTTATAGACATTCTCCCTGTGGGGACACTAGAGTTGATGGGCTGTTACAGAGTATTTCACCTGCATGCCATTGTCACTGCCACTATGTTTCCACATATGCATGTGGTATGCTTGCTATGTGATTGCTACATATCTGCCATTCTGTGTTATTGGGGATATCTATGCATGCTGTTGGACATGTTCTGGGATTGTGTGGGCTATTACAACCCACATGTGTTCCACGACAGTTACACAACAGTATGTGTAGGGGTTATTTGCCAGCAGGATCACCACTCCCACCTAACATGTTACCAGTCCACATCACATCTGTGACCCACCATGGAACCTCATTATCTACTGTTCCGGCACTACCTTCATCTAAAACCACCTCAGGGGATGGTGTTCTCCCCCCCCCCCCATGGAGCACACACAGACATATGTCTGTCACCTAGTTAGGTCCAGGGTCTTGTGCATAGGGAGCTCCACAGAGACATGGGGTATGTGTTACATCACCTGGAGGTATGCAGTACACATACACAAGGTTAGGCATGCATGTTCTTTCTGTTCAGCACACAGCCCAGGCACCTTTATGACCATGTAGATGCTGTTGTGACTGTCCATGGGTGAGCACCATGTTCCCTTTGTTCCCATATGGAGCTCAGTGGCCTCCACATTCCAAATGGAACTACCCATCCACAATATTTAACCACCACATGTGTCATATACCAGCCATGTATGCTGTCTTGTTTGTCACCCAACCAAACCTACATACCAATATGTGCCTAATACCCATCATCAACATATATATCCCACCTTCTCAAACAGTTGCGATGTGTTCCCAACATGGGTCACACACCACACTCCACACTCCATTTTGCAGCCATGTACTGGAGTGTAGATATGTTGTGTATTGATGTGTGATGTTGTCTCACACATGTCATGGCAGGGGACATGTATTGACATATATATATATATATATATATATATATATATATATATATATATATATATATGTGTGTGTGTGTGTGTGTGTGTGTGTGTGTGTGTGTGTATACCTATAGTGTCAGTATTATGTATGCGTGTGTATGTGTCTGTTTGAATATATATATATATATATATATATATATATATATATATATATATATATATATATATATATATATATATACATACATACACACACACACACACACACATACATATATATATATATCTGCATGTATATATATATATATATATATATATATATACACACACACACACACACACACACACACACACACACGTGCATATATGTGTAGAAATCATTATGTGTTGTTTATATACCTATATATATATATATATATATATATATATATATATATATATATATATGTATAACTGTCCGAGGTTCTGTAGACATACACAGCTGTGAATATGTATCACACATATATGTATCTGTATGTGGGGTGCATACAAATATCTGGTCCACACTCTTGTAACTCTCTTAACTTCACAGCTGAACTGTTCTGCCTTGCTGCAACACAGATAGGTGTCACATATGAACACAGACTAACATTAGGGGGGTATATATGGTGACAGAGTTTGGATAAGCGTATTATATTGCTATGGCAGTTGGGCATGCTATGCTACACTTTAACATGACTGCCCTGCAGGTGGTCTGGTCTCACACCCATGTGTCTATCATGGCAGTATTAATACCACCACCAGCCATTAGCCACCGTAATGTACAGAACACAGATATCATGGGTCACATATTTGCCATTCACTGCTGATCTGCACAGTTGACAGGTATGTCCCACTGCCCACAGGGACTAACACTATTTTCCAGAGCAGTTGTTGAGCAGAACATCATTGCAGGAACAAGTACTGATGGCACATATATATAATTTCACATTATACATCATATAATTCTATGCCATATACTACATGCAAGTAAATACATATCACTTTCACATACCTTTTATGTTTTTTACACTGTAACAAAACCCTGAGCTTTTTACTTTTATTAAAGTTGTTTTTTTTTTTTTTTTTGTCTTTTTCTTTCTCTCTCAGTCTCTCCAGTGGAGTGATTGAGCTGGTTTGAATAAATTGCAGCATATTTTTGTAGGTATTGCACATGGTCAGATGATGGCCTCTGCACCAGTCAGTGTCCACCAGTTGCTAATTGCATGCAGCCTGCTGTGTAGTACTTCAGATAACCACTGTCATGGCAACCCTGTACTTTAAATGCTGACATCTGTGGGCTTTGTCCCTTCACCTTTCCAGTATGGATGAATCCTTCTTGTGTATGGACATCAGTGTTACAGACAGCAGGTAGCAATACCTCTTACAGCAGAACCTGCAGACACAGGCCAAATACACATTTGGATAAGGTTCCAGACCTACAGACAGTGTGAGTAGTGTTTTGTGCATTGCATCTTGCTGGTCTTACAGGGTTTCTGTGTACATGGTACTTTTGTGTGGAATGTTGTCTGTCTGCATAGCTCTCAATTGTGGACCTATCCATATGATACCAGGAGGATTGGCTGTTAGGTTTTGTCTGTGCACCACACAGGTATTGTCCCAGTGGCATTCTGTCTTTTGAGTGCTATCAGTACATAGCTACATCCATTTGTATTTCCATGTCGTATTCCTGCATAAGGGTATGCTGCAACAAATCCTGTAACACCAGCAATTTCCAGGGTATGTAACAGCAATAATGCAAATATGGCCCTGTGTTCCTACCTCTGTCTGCCACATATATGCCAGTATTTGTCCTGCTGTGATACAGAAAGGGGTTGTTAGGTAATGGCTTATCATTATTTACCACTAGCATTACTATCATCCCAGTCATGTCATGGACTCCCACACCAACTGTTGGGCCAAGTCCATATATATGGGGGCAACAGCTGGAGAACACATATGTGCCCTTGTACATTCCAGAGGTAAGTGTGTGGTACACAGTGTTCCTTGCCCTTGTACAGCCTTTTATGGGGGGGGGGGGTTCAATGCCATTAACCTAGGCTGTGACACCTTTTCAGGGATATAACTGTTAAGACGGGGGTCATTCAGTGTGATAGTGAGATGTTAGGTTAAGCAATGATATGTACAAGCTACTGTGACATTAACACAAGTGCTACTTTCCCCCTAGAGCTTGACTACAGGGTGTAATTGGAGGCTGCTGAACTACATCTGTAATTGTTGATTGTTATGTATCTTGAAAGCAAACCTTGTGTCTTCTGTTGTACTAATTGAAAGCCTTGGCCTGGACAGCATAGTATGGTATGTATCCACATTGCTTGCATCTACTGATTGGTGTGGGCCTTGCATTCACCACTGATTACATATTTCACACCTTATGTGGTGTAAGTACTGGCATACATTATTGTATAGTACACAAATAAAGGTTATCTGTGTATGCATACCTGTGTGTCGTGTCATGTCCTTTGAATTGTGGGTGGGTATATGTTTAATGTCAGTATTCTCATTTGTGGGAATGGTTGCCACACTACACATTTCACAGGTGGCAGTTAAAGAGTTTGTGGCTAAGCGATATACTTTGCACCCAGTACTTCCACACTACTTCTACATATGTATGGCTATTAATACCTTTTGTCTGGGCATATGTGTATGTACCTATATATATCTCATATAGTAGCTATATCTATTTATATGTGTATATGTATATATATATATATATATATATATATATATATATATATATATATATATATATATAATACATACATATGAACATATTTATGTATCTATATACAATTGATGTTATATGATTATTTGTGAGTTTTATATATATATATATATATATATATATATATATATATATATATATATATATATACATATAGCTGTCTATCTGTCTAGATTTACAGATATATATCTGTCCATATGTCCATGCATGTTTGGCTCATATTTTGGCCTGTACCTCATTCTCTTGGCAATTGACATGGATGATCGCAGCATTGAAGTCAGTAACTAGTGCCAGCACTTTTGTGTTTCAGACTTCATTTCCTTCTACATATGTGTTCTAATACATATAAATGTGTAACTAGCAACATTTTAAGTGTATTAGAGTATTAGTTGACCTATATCCCTATTTGTACCCACATTGTAGCATACTTTGTCCAGATTTCTTGCATTAACAGATTGTGTGGTATGATATTAATACATTTCCTGTACTGCTCACTGATTGTGCTGGATGATATGTTTGTGAAAACATCAGGTTATGTGTATCTGCCATGGTTTAGTGGTAAATCACTTTGTGTATAGAGTGCAGGGTCCTGGGTTCAAGCCTTGCAGAGGCAGTTTATTTTGTTGCTGGGCAGAACAAGAGCCGTTGGACACAGAGTGATTACAGCACTTTTAAGCAGTTGTAAGTGGGTTTGCGCGATGGCAAGAACTGCGAACCTCTGCTTATGTTTTCTTACACTCAGTTAGCTTTGGAATTGCTCAACCTGTGTAGGCATAGCTTACCCCTGCACAAACCCACGCAAACCCGCTTACTGCTGCTTAAATGTGCTTACTGCCGCTTACCCTCACACTAATTTATTTACAAGAAAAGAAAAATGGGTTGATAGGAAAGTGGTGAAAAAAGGGGGACAAAGTGGGAAAGACAGTAGGGAAAATAGCTAGGCATGTGCAGGAAGAGTATAGGAAAGGTCCGTAGCTGCCCATTTCTTCTACAGCAACAGCTGTGAATATACACTGAATTTGGAGGTACAATTTGACCCTCAAACCCCTGGGAGAGGGGTGAGGACAACATATATTCATTGTGATGCCAGTTAGACTAGATTACATGTGTCCAGTGGACACATGTGCAAAATGGACAGCTATGTATGGGGCGAGATTTTTTTGTGGGAACAGATTGCCCTTTTTTTTTCCGGTGAGAGTGGGATGTTGGGGAGGGGTAGTAAATATATTTAGGGAGGTAGATTGGGTAGGTTAACAGACAAGACAAACGAGATGCATACAGGGGCGGTATATGACACATGTGGGGGTAAACACCTTGGATGGGAAGGGGTGTTTGGAAGTCGCAAGCCCATGAGCCCCCAACTGGAAACAGTGGGACTGAGGTCCCCACCCATGGGCAGTCACCACTGCACCTTCACGGCTCCAAAGGTGGCTGTGCTGGGGGCATTGTAGGAGGGGCAGGCTCACTCTCTAATTGCACCACTCAGCCCTCAAACTAGCATAGCTAGTCTCAATACTCCAGATCGAGCTCCCTATGCACCACAGCCCGGACCTGTTGACGGGTGTCAGGTTCCCCCCATGCCCGCTCCGAGGGGGGGCAAGCCCCATCCCCTGCAGCAGTTCCACCCAAAGGTGGTGCAGGGCCCGCGGAGGAGGAGGTCCCAGGCTGGGCCCGAGATGTGCTGGTGCCCGGTGCCATGGCCAGCTGAGGTAGGATAGGAGGGTCCGCTGGGACCGGCCTTCCCATACAAGCTATGTTGTAGCAGGTTTATGACAGATATGGGTTAGTAACAGTCAACAGCATTCAGGATTGGTTATAACAGCATGCATAGGTATTCACACTAATCCAAAAACACCAGATTTAACACAGTTGCAGAGCAAGCAGAACACATGCATATATGGAACAACAGTGGCCATTACAAGAGCATGCAGGTTTCATTGATGGCAACAGGCCACCAATATGGGTGTATTATAACATGGCACATGCATACAAACAAATGTGAATATTTATAAACCATTAGGACATATGTCCCAACAAAAGTTTGGAGTGTACACATACCAGTTGAGGAGTGTCATTGGGTTATTTTGCACATATGGTAGGGGTGAGAGAGAGAGTTAAATTAACAGCTAATATATCCTTGTAGTTTTCACAACATTCTTAGTCACCACAGTGATCTTTCCCTTATATGTATTATTTCACTACCCAGTGGTCTTATATTGCACACTGGTATGTTTATAAATTATTATGTACGTGACCTTTGTCTTACATACAGGTGTGACAAGATGCAGGTGTTAATGCAACATATGTTGAGAATTGCTGTCATACACTTTGGTTGAAGTGCTAGAATGACAGGTTTGTTTTCATATACATTCTATGACTATGTACACGTTTGACTATCAGTTATATGTCATTAACGGCTGCCTACATTTCTTGGATCATCACACTGATTTTTCAGGGGGACGGGGTACCAGGCTGGTGATATGGGCCATTTATCTGGACATGCTGGACAGATTGGAACAGTTGTGGGGGTATGACTATGCATACAACTTTCAATTTGAACATTCTAGCAAATTCTGTACAGTTATTGGGTGTAATTATGCATACAGCTTTCTGTCTGAACATTTTAACAATATCTGTACAGTTGTGGGGTATGATTATGCATACAACTTAGTAGCACTCCCAGGATTCAAACCCCTGCTGTGTGTGACCAAAAATTATAGCTAATATCACAGTACACTGTGCTATCAGAGAACTGATGTAAAGCTTGCTACTGTTTTCTATCCAAGTCTCCCTCACTTGTACAATATGACTGACCTCTTGGCACTTCCAACATTGTTATGCAGGACTTCATACACATTTTATCTGCATACCACAGTGTGGGTGACACTGCTTAAAATACAACAGTACTATTTATAGTATGCAACAGTTCACCAACATATGACAGAAGAGTAAACAGAAGCACTCCAGGGGTTATACCTTTATTCACAGACTATTACACATTTATTTCTACTGGTACAACACTTTATAAGGCTCTTATATTTATTTGTTATGACAGTACATGCAGACTAATTACTAACCTGCCTCGTGACACAGCCTTTGCAACCTAGCATCATGGGCTTGCTGGTTCGCAGCCCGCTCATCTGCAGCTGTCGGAGAAATACAGTGATATTTAGCCATACCTATCCATAGTATACACAAGATAGGCAATTCTTAACTACTTAGTAGAATAAGTACTTACTCAGTACTGGGGCATTAGCCATCTGCCGGGACTCCTGGATCCACTGTTCCAGTACATCCCCCCTCCGCCGCTTCAGGTGAGCATGGTGGTGCCTGACCTGCTCACCAGTCCGGGGGATACCTGTGGCACTGGGAAGTCATGGGCGAGACTGTCCCAGGCCTCAGGTTTATACTGCGAGGCCTGGTACTGGCCCTGCAGTAGTCTGTCCTCATGGTGTTTTACCAGGAGCCATACCATGATTTTTGACTCCTGGATGCCCCAGCGCTGCACTCTAAAATGAGTGCCTTCACCCACACCAGCCATTCTGCCTGCAGTAGGAAGCTACAACCAGTTATGGAACATATTCCCACCTGTGTGGTTTAAATACAGCCAATTTCCTGTACTTTTCCATGATTGGCCAGGTTTGAAAAGGTTAAGCTATGGGAACACCTGCTTACCTAAGGTTGGCAGTGCTTAAAGAGGTATACCGCTAGGCAGATTGGATCGGCTCCCCTACACATTGCTTACTCTTACTAAGTTCTGCGGTTAGCTTTGCTTAATAGTTAATTAACACTATATTTGCCTTTTGGCAGTGATTTATTATTCATTACAGGTTCTATATGTGTCTGGTATTCATGATACTACACTTCTACTACTTCTACACTTTATTACAATAACACCTCACATCTATGCTTGCTGCAGTACTCCAGTTCACATATTTATGTTATGTAGCAAGTTATACCACTTCACACTGTACATAGATTCAGTTCACATGTTTGGTTTGATTTTCCTGTGGTGAGGATTAGTTTGCTGATACCTCATTCATATGTATTGCTATGATGGCGTAGTAGTTAACTACTGTGACTATAGTGTACAGGGTCCTGAGTTTTTAGCCTTGCAGAGGCAGTTTATTTTGTTGCTGGGCAGAACATGGGCCATTGGGTACAGAGTGATTAAGGCACTTTAAAGCAGTTGTAAGCGGGTTTGCACAACGGTAAGCACTGCTAACCTCCGGTTACAGTTTCTTACACTCAGTTAGCTTCTACTTTGCTTAATCTGTGTGAGCAATACTTACCCCTGTGCAAACGCACTTAAATATGCTTACTAGTGCTTATATATACTTACTACTGCTTATTTGTGCTTAAACCTGCTTACTAGTGCCTTATTCATTATGACACTGACACTTCACATGTGCATTTAATGCAGTACTCCAGTTCACATTTAAATGTTATTTAGTAGGTTATATAGCAAAAAGATGTAAAAATATGTTCATATACAGATTTCACGTGGAAAATGATAAGTGCTGCATTGGGACACGAACCGGGAATGCCTGTTTATTAGGCGGATGCTCTGACCACTACACTATTGCTGTGCTGCTTCATTTGCATATATATTCCTTGTTATCCTCTTCAGCCTTTTCAGCTGCTTTAACAGTAGCTAAGCGACGGGCACACCCACGCACCTATGGTTAGCTGTACTCAGGGATTTAAAAAAAAATAAAGGGGTTTCCTCTTTTTATTTTTATGTCCTGTTGTTGTTGTACACATGGGGGACTTGGTGGGGATATGCGGACACCTATGAGCGATCTCACTCATTTATTTACAGTTTCTGCTGTTCTACTTTGCAGGGGCATGTTCATTCTGAGAGCTCTGCTCTCAGACACACACCCTGCACTCGTCCACACTCCATGTAGGATTAGGAGGTCAGGCAGCGCATCTTCATTAATATGCATGGCGTGCTGCCGTCCTCCTCTTAAACTGCCGCTTCCGTGCAGGACTAAATTAGTCCTGCACAGAAGATTAGTAAATCAGGGGGATTGTCTTTTTAGACCATTTATAGATTATTAGGTCTTTATTTTTAGGCTTTTTTTGTGTGTTTTTGCCCAGGCATTATCTTACTGCTCTCCCAGCCTAATTACTATAACTCAATCAGTTTTGTATATTCTCTTTTGTATATTACAGTGGCTTTACTGGAAAAGCTCATTCAGACTCTGGTATAGACTGTTGTGTGGGAAAGGTTAGTTTGCTTTTCTTATATCCTTTCTTCTAATTTGTAAATTGTGGTGTATTTTCATTACACTGTGTTTTAATTGTATTCTGCTTTCAGTTGCATATTTAAACTAGGAAAGAGACCACAACTGTGACTCTTGTGTGTCACATTGATATTCAGTTTTTCCCCACCCTCCCACTCTGTTGCTGTTATGTTTTTAAACTCAGTGTCTCTCTAGTAGCCTGCCCCTTATGTTAATTTGACCACATATTTCCTTTCCTCTCCTCTTTCATTGGCTATTGTTAGTATAAAATGAAACATGTTACTGGATCGTGTCCAAAGACATTGGAATCTTCTTTTAGCAGACGCCAAGTTATCTGAGTTTCTTAAGGACAGATGTTTTTTCCTCCTTCCGAATGGGGTGGACCCTTGGTTCATGTTTCAATTATTTTAAACATGGCTCCAGACATACTCAGGATTCCACTCAAAGAATTCTGACAGGTGATTTACTTTCTGTTTGTGTCCCTTGCGGACACTGTACACATTGTCATAGGTTGCCGAAATCTAAACAATTCACCAGCAGGAACACAGGCATTGTTTATGATATCAGGTTTTATGCTAACTGTGGAACTGATTGGGTGATTTATCGAGTGACACGCACCTGCTCAGCCTTTTATATTGGGCAGAATTCGAGACCCTTGAGACTATGCATATCTGAACATTGCAGTGACATTAGGACCAAAAAACAAGTAATGCTTTGTATAAACACTCAGTGGTACACAAGAATGCAAGTTTTAGATTTATTATCATAGACAGGGTTGTGGGAAGTAGGACAAATAAAGCTGGATGGCATTCAATATTAAATACAAAAGAAAGCTGTGTGATTTATTTCCACTGGGTCTCAATGAGAATTTATGAATAACCAATGAGCTTTAATCTTACTTCTACCTTGCAGTATAAAAGGGCAATGGATTTCAATGTGTTTTTTCATTGACACTGATGAAGGCTATTTAATTTGTTCAGCCGAAACTGGTTTGTTACTGCTCTACTCATACATGCTTTAATAAAGCATTTATATACCACAGTTTGCTGGCCTTTTGTTTTTTGACTTGGTCTTATTGTTAGTATACACAACATTATCATTTTGTAAAATCACTCCCCTTCAGCTATTTAAATTTATTGGCCATCCCACTGTATTCCATACAGCCAGAATACTATGTGCCCACCCCCATCCAATCTATCTTGTTCTTTTAAAATTAGTAGCTCTCCCTTTAAATTGCTAAAGCTTGAGTTACTCCCTCTTTAACTGATTAGTGCACACTGCAACACTTAGACTATTACCCCATTTCTCCCATCTTATCTCTAAAATCTGCAACATCTGATCCATAACCACCAATTACTGGACAGTCCACATTCTGCCTCTCTATAGTCATCATGGGATTAGTGCTTCTGTTTTGCTCCTGGTGAGACAAGGGGCATAGGATCATTATTTTCTGGAGACTGTTGATCATCAGAAAGCCTGATAATTGCTTCAGAAGTGCCAGCTTGGAATTTGTTCTTATATTTTGCTCCTGGTGAGAAAAGAAGTAGAGAGCACTGATTCCTGATGATCTGTGATTGGGCAGTTGGGCAGTGAGTGTCTCTGTGGGACCTTCCTTATTGGTCTTGTTATTCAAGGCATCTACCAAGAAAAGCCTACAGATCCTTGCATCATCTGGGACAAGACTGCTGATTACCAAAGCCCCTGTGGCCTGCTTCTCATCTTAGGATTGGTGCTACTTTTTGCTTGTGGTGAGAGAGGAAACAAAGGGGCATTGTATCCCTGCAGTGTGAAGTTGTGGTGAGACCAGCACTAGTAGTAGCAAATTAGGGGAATCCCCATTCTTCATTCTGGACAAAGCTAATTCTTTCTTTTCAGTAAGTACTGCTTGATTAGCTACCTGTCTACCCTAACTCCAGAATATCTCCCTAAGTACTTTATCCATAACTCATTAGGGTTGACTTTAGTAGTTTCATCTGTTGGCAGTGCCCTTTATAGACTTAGGCTTCTTGAGTTGACATTTTTCCTGTAAAAGCATCCTTGAAATTTCACCAATACCTTGTTGCACACAGGGCAATTAGCTTGCAGTGACAAGCACTGCCCCCAGAGTTGCAAACCAGATGCTCCTGACTTTACTTTATATTCTCATCACAACTGTCTACTCAATACAAAAAAGGCCTGTTGCCATGGGTATGAACTTTCCCACTATCTCTGTTACCAGCTTGGAGAATATTGGCATCCTGTGACAGTGTAGAAATTGCCTCAAGTTTACTGATAACCAAATAACAAGCCAGATAGCACTGAAGGAAGGCTTGACAGCAACACTCAAGTTGAAAACAGGCTTTATTAAGTGAATTCAGGAACATAAATGCAGAAATAATCCATACAACATTTTCATCATTTAAAACAGACTTCATCAGATAAATTCTCCATGTTCAAATCACCATAGGCAAAATCCAATACCACTTTCTTGCAAGCTATAGGTCCCCTCTATGACCCAGAAAACCCATAACACATATTTGAGCTTACTGGAAACACTCACCATCCTACCCAATATCATATTCATAGGTGACTTTAATTTCCCCACTATTAATTGGGAATCATATACAACACCAAACGTGCAGACACAGAGATTTCTGGATTTTGTAAATTCGAACTCCCTGGACCAGATTGCCAATCTGCTGACAAGGGGTGCAAACATACTGGATCTGGTCCTCACTAATGTCCTCTCTGGTATGGTCAAACAACAATATGGTTTCCTTTGAAGTAAAAATAGTACCTAGAATCCCAGCTAACCCTGAAATGTTCAGAAGCTACTCTAAAGCTAACTTGCTACTATTAAGGGATAACCTGGCAAAATTTCAAGCCCCATTAACCCTGATATCACTGCAGCTGTACTAACAAGGGATAAGCACAGAACTAACTAAATAAGCAAGCCATGTTGGTGGAATCACATCAATAGGCTGTTTAACAGAAGGAAGAAAATAATGGAAAATGTTAGGCGGTATAACTCCCCAGCAGGATTAAAGCACTCTCATCAAACTAAACAAACAACTTAGAGGACAAATAAAGTTTACCAAAGCCAAATTTGAGGTATATTTGGCCTCCCAGATCAAGAAAAAGGACAGCCACAAGTTATTATTTAGCTGTGTTTAAATCTCAAAGGCAATACACAATTGTATGCAGAACTCATTGTTAATGGAGCCTCCTTGAGCCAGAAGATATAACAAACCTTCTGGCAGACAAATTTAGCTCTAAATTTACCTCCCTCTCCCTCTCAACCTGCCCTCAGAAAACACCATCAAATATAACTCCCCTTACTATCACTAGGGAACAGGCCCTCAATACTTTCTCTAAGACCAGGAACACTTCAGTGAGGGGCCCAGACAATATCTTAGGATGCCTTCTAAATATAATGACACATGACCTATCAGGCCGCCTGGAATTACTATTTAACCATAGCCTCCAAACAGGCTTCATGCCTCATAAATGGAGAACAGCAACAGTCATCCCTCTGCACAAAGGTGGGCCATCTGCAGACCCTGCAAACTACAGACCCATAAGACTTGTTAGTCTCACATGCAAAGCCATGGAAAGAATTATCATGAAAATGATAAATAATGACATAGGAAAACTCCAGACACTGGACCCAACCTAATTTGGTTTCATCAAGAGCAGGTCATGCCTACTCAACCTAGTGCATTTCTTTGAGAAGGTCACCAAAGCAATTGATGAGAGCAAAATTGTTTACACTGCCTGCCTTGACCTGGGCATGGCATTTGATACAATACTCCACTCAGGAATTGTTGATAAATTCAAGAAGTTAGGTATAAATCCTTACATCACCTAGTGTATAGCCAGACAGGACCCAAGAAGTTAGAAGTGAGGAGTCCACATCTACAAATAGGCCTGTCACAAGCAGACTCCCTTAGGGAGTGGTTCTAGGAATGCTTCTTTTTGGTATTTACTTCTATGAAGTCAAGACCAATGTCAAGGGCCTCTGGCTGACCAAATGAACAGATGATTGCAAATTAGGAGCAGCCATATAATCCCCCACTGACACTAATGTTCACCAGAAAGGGTTGACATGTACAGATAACTTGTATCAGAGCCACTCACTAAAACTGAATGCCAAGAAATGCATAATAGAATCATTGGGTAAATCATCCACCCCTGGTAACTATCATATTGACAACACATTCTTAAGAGTAGACTCAATAGTCTGGTACTTGGGGATATACGTAGGCAGTACTTTAGCCTTTGACCATTACAATGACCAAACTTAGTGTTTAGTCGCAGTGCCCAGACTCATGTTGAACTGTTCCTTAATTTGTACCTTCCACTTACTGTTGCATTGTACCTTCCACTTACTGTTGCATTTTATTGAACTAAACTATTGCCATGGTTTATTTTGTAACCCTTCTACTGCTGCTGCATTTTTACTGTGCCATGACTGCTTTAATTATGTTAAATGTTTAGTCACAATGCCCAGACTCATGTTGAACTGTTCATTAATTTGTACCCCCCACTTACTGCTGCATTTATTGAACTGAAACTGCTGCTGTGTTTTATTTTTGTAACCCTTCTACTGCTGCTGCATTTTTACTATGCTGTAACTGTTTCAAACATTATCTGCACCTCAGTGTTTTATCCTAATCTTCTACTAAACCTCTCTGTTCTTTCCCCTCTCTCTTTCCGGATTCATTTTCCTGTATGCGCACACTCTTATACTGAACTTATCCTCTGACCTCTCCTACTACCTCTACTGAACTACCTATCTGTATTCTTTTGTTCTCTTTCTTTTCTCACCTTTTACTAGCAAAGACACTATAATCAGATTTATTTTTTTCTCCATTACAGCTTAAGTATTGCGTTCCCACCTCCCCATGTGTTTCCCACTGTATTGCACATCACCCTGGCTCACCACCATTGAAAATCAGCAAACGGGATTTCTTCAGTATTTTAAAACCATACTCCCTCCTTCCAAGACCAGCATTGTGTATGTAACTCAACTATAGTGTTTTTTTTACTATTTTTGCCAAAGTCAGCTTAGTGAAGTGCCCTATCATGTGTTTGCTAGCAGCCTACTGTGGTCTATATTCCCCCATTACCCCCCGATCTTCTCCTCATTCCCATACCCATATCTGTTATATCCCAGAAGTAATTTGCATTTTTGCCACTAGGTAGCAGTGTTCACCCACTCCCAGTTCCTAAACTTATCCCACAGCAGCCCTAGTCTGTGTCACAACTTCACTTTAGTGAATTCTCTTTCTATTGAATGTTTTACAGTTCTATATTTGGCCCAGAGTTGCATCCCTATGTACCCTTACCTCCGAGCTTGCTCTCTTGCTCATTGCCCTTCTTCCAAATTCATTGATTGTACTAGGTAAGTCACCCTCCTTCTCCTACTCCACTCCGTTCGCCCGTCGGCCTCAGTCCACTCTCCTACCCTGCCCCCAATTCCCACACACCCCAGTACCTCTACACTTATAACCACAAAACCACTCCCACCTCCATACAAGCAATCATTTCTCCCCACTCTCCTCCACATCACACTCATCCACCCCTCCCCTTCCTAATGCCCCTCCTCTCCTCTGCTTCTTCCCACAATCTACTCTTCATTCAACTATATATCCTCCCATAACTTGAAATACTTATTTACCACTATGCTTCTAAAACCTTCCTCCTTTATAACCCTAATACCTCTTCTTCTCTCCCTATTCTACCTTACCCTTTTCACAAGTCCTCCCAATACTAACTACTCTCCCCCTTTCCACACAACCAGTCCATACCCCATATATGACAAACAATCCACAATCTACATATCCCCCTACCTCTACTACTCCAATAACTACCTCCTTTTCCCTTACAAACATATCTCTGTCCCCAGCTACTCTTATCCTATCCCTACCAACCCTATTTCAACACACTACCTGACTCTAAAACTGCATACTAAGAACTCTAAACACCTCTTTTCCCACATCAGTCAGCTTATTGCCATTCTTCTGTCTGGCGACATTCACCCTAACCAAGCCCCTCCCCCTCTCAGCATTCAAATTCACCCCCACTCACTACCCCTCCCTCCATCAACAAATCTCTTCTTTTCACCACGTTGAATGCTCAAAGCTTATGTAAAAAAATTCCTAATTTCCATTCCTGGCATCTCCATAACCACCCAGACATCATGTCCATCTCTGAAACATGGATAAAACCCCACATTAAAGACTCTGAAATCACCCCCCTCCCTTTCATTTACTCCCTATACTAAACTCATCCCTCAATTTGCTAATGCTGAACTAACTTTGGCCCTACTTCAAATAAACAGACACAAATGTATATGCATAGCCACTCTTTACATTCCTCCTGGAGACAATATCCCCATTCTGGAGGATATCCTCTCCTAGTTCTCCTCTAATATTAGCAATGAGACCATAATCTTCAGTGATGTTAATATTAACTGGTCCACCATTCAATCTCCTACTAACTCTCTAAACCTAAACCTATAGAACTTCTCACAACTAATCAACTCTACCACCAGGCCCTCCAAAGACTGCTCCTTCGGTAGTACTCTTGACTGGATTCTGCTTTCTCATCCCCATTACATCTCTGACAGTGGTACCCTCCCTGACTCTCTTAGTGATCACCTTCCCTCTTTCGCTCATCGCCTTCCCTCCTCTTTACAACTTTCCCATACATACATCTCTACACACTCTCTAAAAAACTTCAGCCCTGATACCTTCTCTAACTCCCTCAAATACACTGACTGGAGTCCTCTAAAAACCCTCCCCCTAGATAATGCTGTAACATACTTCACCACTACATTCTTAAACCTATTAAATAGCTTTGTTCCCTCCAAAACCAAAATAATTAAAAGTAACACTGCCCCATGGTTAACCAAAGAAACTGCAACCATCATGCATCTCTGAGACAAAGCCTGGAAACACTATCAGAAAAATAAAACTCCCACCATCCTGTATGAATATAAACTACTTTGCAACAAGGTTAAAAACTGATTGTATCTGACCATAAATCCTACTTCTCCATACTTCAAAATAACCACAAGACCAATCCTAAAATATTCTGGAATGGTATCACCATCCTCATCAGTCCTGGCAAAAAAGATAACCCTTGCTCTAATCCAAATGTCTCTGATCTGGCCTTAGCCACCCAATTTAATTCCTTCTTTATTGATTCCATAGCCAAACTGACAACATTGTTCCCTAGCAACACTTCATCTTCACCTTCTCTTATCTCTTCCTCCCCTAACACTACCACTTCCCAAACCCCTCCCTTTTCCATCAAACAGACACCTATCTCTACCATAAAAAAATCTCCTCCTGAAATTGAAATCATGCTCTAACACCCCTGACAACATCCCTTCCCACTTCCTAAAAATAGCTGCCGAAGCCATCACTTTCTCCATCTCCATTATAATAAACTGGTCAATCCAAGAAGGCTATGTACCCCAACTCTGGAAAAAGGTCTTTATCATCCCCCTTCATAAATGGGGCAACAACATCAATATTCCCAATTTCCAACCTATTGCCATCTTATCCCCTATCTCAAAAGTTCTAGAAAAATGCATCCATTTACAACTTTACCCTACCTCATAGATAACCACCAGCTTACCCCCACACAACATGGATTTAGACCTAGCCACAGTACTAGCACCACTCTCCTCTCCTTCCTTGAAACCATCAACAAAGCCTGTGAGTCCAGCTCCCTAGTATCTACCCTCCTTTTGGACTTATCCAAGGCCTTCACTACTATCTCTCATAACTTTCTCCTATCCAAACTCTCTAATCTTAATCTATCCTTCTCTTCTATAAACTGGTTTACTAGTTACCTCTAAGACAGGCAACAAGCTGTCAGATGGAAAAATGCCACTTCCTCCTTCCTTAATACCCCAACAGCTGTACCCCAGGGTTCCATATTAAGCCCCTACTCTTCAATATTTTCATAAATGACTTCCATCAAAACATCCCTAATGCTAAACTTATACAATATGCAGATAACTCAATGATCATCTGTTCTGCCACCTCCACCTCCGCTGTCTTAAAACTAACTCAAGATGCCTTCTCATATGCAGAGCGCAGGATGTTAGACAACCACCTAGCACTCAATGTGTCAAAAACAAAACTCATGATATTTACTTCCTCAAAAAACACCTTTATATACAAGAATTCATTCTCCATTACTAGCCTAAACAATACCTCGCTCGATGTAGTATCCCATGCCAAACTGCTAGGTGTGCTAATTGACAAACAATTTATGTTTGATACCCACCTACAAACTAATGTCAAGAAAACCCACCAGAAACTTGGTATGCTTTACCGCCACAACTTCTTCCTCACTCTCTCCACTAAGTTTGTTCTCGCTACAAAATACCTCATTCCTTCCCTCTTATATGGTGCCCCACTTCTTACTAACCTTCAATCTTCTCTAAAGACAAAACTCTCTTCCTGTTACAACAAAGTTTCTAAGATAGCTACTGGCTACAAATCCTCTGCCCACCACTGTAACACCCTACACAAATTAAATTGGTAAGAAATGCCCAATCATCTTACCTATATTCAACTCATTCATACACACAAACTTATCTTCAGTCCTTCTCTCTGCCCCCCCTCACCTCCTCTCTCAAACTGCATCTACTCAACAGACTACTAAGATCCAACAACCAGAATCTAATTGAACTGCACAAGTCTGCCCGCCTACCAGGCAAAAATCTACTATCCTTCTCTCTTGCACATCTTTGGAACTCTCTCTTATTCGCACAACCCTTAACCACACTACCTTTAAGACCTTGCTTCATTCCCATCTCACATCCCTCTGGGAATGTTCCTGCTCTCACCCCACATAACTACCGTCTGCATTATACCCTGCTTACCCCTCTTCCTTCGCTCTCTCCTCTCATTCTTCATACTGCAGCTACACTCGCTCCTAGCCACCTTTGTCTCTACCATTTACTCTCACTCTGCTCGCTCCTAGCCGCCTTTGTCTCTACCGTTTACTCTCACTCTGCTTCTCCTTACATTACCCTCCTTTCTTACTCCTACACTTAACTCCTGTTATCCCCTTCCCTACTTTATCTCCGATACAATCTCTTGCCTCTACTGTTATATTTCCATTGTTTAATCAAATGTATTGGTGAATATTTATTAATGTTTTTATTACATTTTTCTTTTTTATATTCTACTGTAAATTGAAATTTTTTAGACTATGTTCTACACCTGTTTCTGCTTCATGGCAATGATTTGTTTATATTGTATAATGTTGTTATGAAGCTGTTTTGTTTTGCATTGTATAATGTTTTTTTGGAGCTTTTCTCCCAGGGACTCCATTGAAAATGGGCTCTTCTCGGCCCAATGGACTATCCCGGTAAACAAACTGCAAATAAATAAACATGTCTACAATAGTTAGGAAATCATTCTATGTTGTCCCACTTATAAACAAATGTATGGCATTTAGGTTCAAGGAGGTCATTGTTCCACTATATTCAGCATTCATCAAACCAGTCATTGAGTATAATGCCCCCTTTGATATGTACCTAACTAGGCACATTGAACAATTTGAACATCCATGGAGGTTCCTCACTAACAGAATACAAGGTCTAAGTAACATGTCCTATGCAGACTGCCTCAAAGCCCTAATCCTGTATTCTGTCTCCTACATGCTGTTGAGGGGAAATCTATACCTGGCATACAAGGCATTGATAGAACGCCACTCTAATGGACCACCTGCATATCTAAATACAAACAGCGCAGAATTCCTGATTTTAAAGACTTAAACCTTGCCTGTAATATAAATAGGACCTGCTGGAGAAACAGGTAAGTATCCCAGAGACTACCCCTTCTCTGGAGCAGGTTCTCCATCTATGTGAAGCAAAGTTCCTCCATAACCCAAGTCAAATGTAACTTGGACATTTGGATGGGAAACAGGAAATTCACCCCTGGTGTGGCACCTATGTCTCTAATGCACACAGGCAGCCTGCAAATGGTTCATCTCCCAGATCCCTGCTTCTAAATGTTTTATCTCCCAAGGCTCTGCTTACACTTAACAAGGGTACAAGAACTTGTCAGAGATGTGGAATGCATAGCTAGGCTTAAAATGGCCCTAGTGGTTTTTAGCCTAGTACACACCTATGAACCAATGAACCTATTATGAAATTATGTTTTCCAGGGGTTTGCTGGTTGCCCTCCATTTTTTTTTTTTTTTTTTTTGGTTTACCTGCTACAGACTCTGATATTTTTAAAATCAGTGTCATGGAACTGTCAGCAGTCATAACAGAGCAGAGGTTAAGAGATACCTAGTTTGTACCATGCCATGATCTAGATGATCCCATCTTGGTTAGGATGAATGGTACAATAGAGCTGGTGTTTTATTTGTCTTGTGGTAGAACTTTGGGAGTCAGGTTGTCATTTCTGACTTTCAGACAGGACCTGTTTTTCCACAGTCGTGGCCAGGGCTGTGCTTTGTAACAACACATTAATCCAAAATGAAACAGGCATAGTAATGGATTTATTTAGAACAGGTGAGCAGGTGTTTATCCTGGAGAACTGTTTAGACGATATCTCAAGACATCATTTGTCTGCAGCCATACCTCCAAGTCTCTCTCTGTTATTCACAGCATTTGATAAGGTAGTGTTGCTGGTTTTATAATCTTTTATGTGTCTTCTTCACTTGACGTATCTCACATGAATGTTGAAAGTTCTAATGCCATCTCTCCTAGATGTAGAAGTGAACTGCAGTTCGTCTTGGTCCCATCCACCCTCTACCTCAGAGATTTTACACAAACATTCTCTGACTTTCTTGCTGACCTAGTGCATTAACAACCAAGAATGTTGATCTTCAGTGATTTTAATGTCTGGTCTGATGGTGAGTAAATGATCTTACTGCAGAGCTTCTTAATCTTTTAAAGATTTTGACCATACTCATGTATTTACTAGGATTCCTATCAGAAGAGTGAATGCTTAAATTAACGAACGCTCTTATATCGAACTTTAAAACGTGAAACCTAAAAATGTCGAAGGCACGGAACATCTAATTTTTCCTAGGGAAAAAAATTGATGGGCTGATCTCTGGACATTGCTGTTTGCTCCACTTTGGTGCGATCTCGGAGTTGGTATATTTACATTGGGGGGTGTGGGGGGCAAAGCCTCCCACTTTAGTTTGCCTGCACATTGTTTTTTTTTTCTTTTTGATCAGCAAATTCTTTCCCTGGGAAAAAATTTGCTGATCTGTTCCTTCGACATTTTAAGGTTTCGCATTTTTCAGTTCGATAAAAGAGCATTCGCTATGTTTAGCATTCAATCTTCTGATATAGACACATTTACTATATTTACAGACACTCTTTTGGACTTGGTCTTCCAAATGAGTCTTGTGACTGAGGACTTTTGGGCTGGAGTCTGTCCCTTGTTTTGACTATCATTTGACCCACTTAAAGTCTGAGATTCCAGTGGTACAGCTGTTCTATACTTAGTCTCTCTACCTCAAGAATTTGTGTAAGTCTGTGTTACATTGATGCTTGCCCATTGATCTCTTTGATGGACCAGCTCCTAGATGGGGGTCAATGCAGATGATCCAGATTCATCAATTGTGGCTTACAGTACAGTTATAACTGCACTCTGGTAACTGTTCCCCCATACAGTAAATGTAAAAAGTCTGTTTCACTTAAGCCATGCCTCAGTCTTGAGTTATATGAGTTAGAAAGGCAGGGCTGATGGTTATAGCACAGGTGGCATATGACCAGTCTGCCAGAGGAAAAGTGTAATTTGATTGTCCATTATGCAATATACCGAAAAGAGAGCTCTCACAGAAGAATATAAGTTTTTGCTCAGGAAGATCGTTGCTGTGTCAACTGGTTGATCTGCATTCTTTTGGGTGGCAGGCAGCTATGCCTCTAAGCCTGAGACATTTTTTTCTTTTCATTGTGAGGATGCTAGATATTTTTTTCATATGAGGTTTCCAATGTTAGACATTATCTTTTACCAGATACACTCATGACATATTGCAGCAGTTCATATGCTGATTGCCTTTCCTTTTACTGGCAGGATTTCAAATACACAGATACAAATACCACCAAATAAGAAAGACAAAAAATACCACTAGCGACAACAGCCACAATCACAGAGCAACGCTGGTAAACAATACATGTGATATTTCTTGCTGCTTTCAAGCCATTGAGGAGTATATTTTATTGCTGAATAAAGGTCATCGTTAAGGTTACTTTTCATTTAATGACATCACTAAGAAATTTGCTGTTGAAAATACAAAAATTGCTGTATTTTATTGCTTATCGAAAACCCATAAGGGTTTGGATAACCTTGTTGGGAGGCCTATTGTCTCTGCAGAGAAATATTTTTGGAAATTTATTAGTGTTTTTTTGCATGAATATTTGAAAAGGTATGTTCTTAGTATTCCTTCATACATAAAGGATAGTTCAAATTTTTTGGATAAAATAAAGGGCTTTCAATGGAAGGATTCCATGTTTTGGTTATGCATATATGTGAAAAGCCTTTATACAAATATTTGGCATGATGTGGGCATCCAGGTTCTTTTTTATTTTTTGGGTGATTCCCCTATGTCCCATTTTGTTATAGATTTAGTAGCTTTTTGCTTAAAACATATTTTTTTTGTTTTTAATGGGGAGGTTTTTCACCAACTGCAGGGTACGACTATGGGGGCAGCTTTTGCCCCCATGCATGCCAATCTTACCATGGCCAAGTTTGAGTATGATTATATATATATATCCTCACACTTTCTATAGGTCTTGTGTTTTGCTTTATTTGAGATTTATAGATGATTTAATATTTTTGTGTGATGGTTCTCATAAGGATGCTTTAAAATTTGTTGAAAACCTGCAGGTTAATAAGATGGGCCTTGAGTTTGATGGCATACAGCTGGGAACTGAGGTAAACTTCCAGGATATTAAACTTGATAAGTTAGAGACTGGGTTACATAGGAAGCTTGAACTGAGGAATCAGTTCTTATATGGCAATAGCTGTCATCCCCTCCATCTTATGACAGTATTGCCTTATAATGAGTTCCTTAGAATTCATAAACTCTGTAGTAGTGATGATGTTTTTCACCAGGAAATTTTAGAAACTGATAAGATGTTTATTGATAGGGGATATGATGTAGACATGGTGTCAGAAGCCAAAAATAAAGCAATGTTACTTAGATGCCCTAAGAATGTGAATTACTTAGAAAGATGCAAGAATAATAATACTAGTCATCAGACGTCCTTTAAAAATGAAAATGTTGTAAATGGAAATGTTATTAATCTGAGGCATGAAATTCCTGAAAATGTTTATTTTTCACAATTTATAACGTTATTAGCTGTAGAGTTGTGGATATTGTTAAACAGTTTTGGCCCATGATGTTTAGGGACAGAGATTTAAGCCTGTTTCTGCCTCTTATAAAATGGCTAGGAATTTAAAGAATATGGTAGTACATAACTATTTTGAGTTACCCAGTGTTAATTTAAATAGAGAAGTGAATTCTGTTGTTGGTACAGTTTCTTGCAAACATGTTCTATATGTACACATATTGTTAGCTCCTTCATCAAAATTAATGGATGTCCTTTTACTGTTAAAAGAAATTTTGATTGTAACACTGTAGGTGTTATTTATGCTCTAAAATGTGGATGCAATAAGTTTTATATTGTAGAAACTAGTAGAAGTTTCAAAGTACATTTTCAAGAACATGTGAGGGACATTAGACATGTGAAAGTGGAGAGCCCTTTGGGCAATCACTTTTCTGAATTTCACAATTCTAACCCTGAAGGAATTTTAGGTTGTATCTTGGAAAAGGTGGAAATATTGATGGGTGAAAATGTAAGTTTAAAGGATAAACTTCTGAGGAAAGAAACTATGTATATTCTTAAGTGTAATACCTTGGAACCCATAGGGTTAAATAAAGAATGCAATTGGAAATATGTAATTTAATTATTTAATTATTCAATCAATTAATTAATTAATTAACTTATTAGCAGTGGAATGAATTATTATTTTTTTTTGTATTTAAACCTGTGTTTTAGTAATGTTTTTTTACTCTGTGAAAGCTTGGGAGCCAAAGCGCTAAGTGCAATAAATATATTCTTTACCAGCGTTGCTCTGTGATTCTGGCTGTTGTCGCTAGTCATATTTATTTTCAAATACACAGAGTATGAAAAAGCTACAAAAGACATCTCAGCTTTATGTTTTATTTGCTATAGACTGTAATCTGGACCTGCATGACCTTGAATGTTTAGGTCCTGCAATCTATCAAATTGTCCAGTCATCTTTGAGGAAGGGCTATTTCCATTTATGTTAAAAGCTACACTGATATTATTCATCATAAACAAGTCTTGGTCTGAATAACTTGGACAATTCCCAATATGCCTCTCATATCACATAGAAAGTGGAATTAAGTACAGATTTATTCCTGTTTGACATCCTATATCTTAATAGTTCCTTGTAGAGTTTCAGATCAAAGCACATCACTGAAGTATTATCTGGGTCATTAGTAATGTCCTTTTACCAAAAGAGGGAAATGATGATTCGTCCTCAGTCATCCTTGATCTTTCAGCAGCTTCTGACTCCTAATTTGTGGTATCTTGATTGAAAGGCAAATCCTCCCTCATGGATTAACTGCCACTGTACTTCATTGATTTATGTCTTACCTCTTGGGTCACACTCAGCAAGTTGTTTATGCAGTTATCTCCTCCTACAGCCATACAGTAACTTGTGGGGTTACTCAGATCTCAGTCATTATGCTTATTTTCTTTACGAACATGCTGCCACTTAACGAGGTCATCCAAAACAGGGGTATTTGCTATCATCACTGCTATGATGATGATCTACAGCTGCACCTTGGATCTGCAGCTAGATTATCTGGCACCCTGGACATCCCCAGAGTGTCTGTTCTCTCAACATGAGGGTTTTCCAAAGTTGAGGATAACTGTAGCAAAGAGTTGATAGCAGCTTTTTATATAATTACTCACACAACAAATAAATTTAAGCAGCCTCAATATCGGCCACATTTCATAAAATGAATGATGGTACTCCACTCACTCCTGCTTAGCTAATCTTCTATTTTATTTATTTTTATTATTATTTATGCTTTGTACAAGGGATGGATTCATGAATTAATTTTAATCTTCTGATGTTCTGGGTAAACCAGGGGGTTAATTGATTGATCAATGCTGTAGTTCTATTGAAATACAGATTTTAGCACTATTTTCTTGAACGTATAAATGGGAGTATTTGTTCTTAAGCCCAGAGGACCCTTTTGACTGAAATCTACATATTGTTGTAGGATGAATTTGATTTTTTTAAATATATATACTTAAACATTTTTATATAGTATTACATTTTCATTGAAATTATATTAAACATCTGTCTTCTCTGGTTGTTGCTGTCTTTGGGTGATTTCAGAAGTTGTTATCGCATAGTTATGCCTAAAATGCATATGAGACAAGCAGCTGCACTTTGAAGAATGAATTTTGTTAAATAAAGACGCAAACACCCCATACTCAAGACTACTATCTCAGTTATTGAAGACAATGAAATTTCTAAACACCCTTACTTTCCCAAGCTACTCACACCCTTTTGGATATCTTTGCTGGCAGTAAACCAGTGCTGGTGATTGGCAGACATAAAATAACAAATTATTTATTCTCAAATCCAGTAGATAAAAACTGAATAAGCAGCAAGACAGATTCTATATTGATTAACCCTATTACTGATACATCAATGCTAATGAGATGGAGGCTGAATTAATAAATGCAAGTAGAGGAGAAGTGAGCAGAATGAAATTAATGTTGAATATAGTAAAACTCAACAAGGTTCTGTGACACTTTTTTGTTAAGCTGTTATGTTTCCAGTAGACCTGATTATACAGAAATTCGATAATTTAGAGCATTAGATTCTAGGGTTTCAGAACTTGGCAGCTAAATAAAAAATAACACAAATCCAATAAAAAAAATATAGAACAGGAGTGAACGTTTTTTGAGAAATCACAATTCTTGCAATTTAAATAAATGAAACTCAAAGAAGAGAGCAGTTATTTAATTCACAGAAAGAACTTACTATAAAGATGATAAATATGGAAACATTTGCAAAAAGGAAGGATTTATGAACTAAAGGTATTCCAGAAAGCTGGGACTCACAAAGTGGTTAAGAGAATGATGACCAAAAATCCACAGTGTACTTTGGAAACAGTTGAAGAAAAGGCACATATTGGGAAAATACACAGAACTATGATGTGGATAACTGGGAATGGGCAGCCCCATTCTATTTTAATAAAAACAAAATGGTTACTTTAATCAGCCGTGATAAAGAAAAAAAGTCCTTCTCCCCAATGGTGTTGCTATATATTCTTTACAAGGCTCCCAGACAGTTTTTTTTTTTCAGGATTAAAATGAATTTTATGTATTTCTTTTTCATATTAAGGAGAATTTTATGGACAAACAATATTAAAACCACCTGTATATAGCAGCAAAATTTAAAATATGGTGTAATGGACTCCCTTTATTATTTCCTCCAGTGACTGAAGCTAAACTAGGACTTGCGTTTGTTAGAGTCTTAGAGTTAGGTTAATAAAAGAAACCAAGCTTTTAGGTTAAAATTATAATCTATAAATCCCTAGTATGGGGGAATAGTATTTCACTTCAACCTGCCTTGAACAGATGTCTAAAGATGGAGGAGCTCACATTGTCTTTGTTATGCCATCATTCTTTTGTCATTTATTCATCTATAGCACTATGATTATGATGATTAATCCTAGATCTAAAGTTCTGAATAATGTTTCTGAAATATGAATGGAATTCTAGCAAACAACATAAATGAGATTCTGTTCAAATGAAAAAAAAATCAAGTTATGAAATACTTGAATGCCTTTTTAGAATTAATTGTTTTCTTACAACAAGCTTCATTTGATAAAATAATTATAAAACTTATCTCATTAATTTACAAATGTAGAATTATGTAAAGGTCTGGTGTGTCATATATAAAATCTCTTTTTTAATTTGTCCAAGTCTTTTAGGTTTCTAATACCATGACGGGAAAGGATTCCATTCCTAAGTCAAAGTATGATTAAAGTTCATGAAATTAGTATTGTTTCAATCTTTGATCTTAGCCAGAAGTGCTCTTTGCAGCACCCGCAGTGTGCCCATTAATGAGTCCTTCTGCAATTCATACAGAGTTACATGTATTGGTAATATATCTAGGTACGATTGTAAATTATTTTTTATAAGACCCATTGCTTATACTGCTATTGGAACTATCTGGGCATCCTTCTTCCACATTGCCCTCATCTCTGCCTGCAAATTCTGGAATTTTATAACTTTGGGTCTCTCTGTATGTAAGACACTGTAGTCAGTGGGTGTAGCAATTTCAATAATCTGCTACTTTTGTCTTCTTTTCATTGACTATTATATATGGTTTTCTCATATCTAGTTTTTGAACTGTTGGTAACGGGTGATCCCATGCAATATAAACTTCATAATTTTCTAAAATGCTTTGTGGCTCATGTTTTCAATGTTTTCCAGCTGCTTTAATATTATAATGTTTGCACAATCCCCAGTGCAACACTCTTGCCACATTTTTATACTTATACCTTTCGGTATACAGTCCTTCTGCCATTAGTATATCGCAGCCAGCAACAAAATATGTGACTTTTTCCAATTCTGTTTTACAAAACCTACATTTGTCTGTTTCTCCCACATGTTCAATGGACTTTGTAAACCAACATGTACATAGTCCACTATCTTGGCCCGCCAATATTAACCTTTCATCTTTTGGTTTAAATTCACCTCTCCGTAACCATTTCTGCATTTGATCCTGATCTACATGAGGTTGTCCAAGAGTTTTAAATACATGCAAGTACATTTATGGATTTTCTACATTTCTTGCCTTCTCATCTGATCCTTCACTTTATATTCTTTCTTTTGTTTTTTTTGTTTTTTTTGGCACATTCAGTTGCTGCCTGATCTTCCTATACTTCTGGCTTAATTCCCATTTCCACTTGACACCGATATGCTTCTGCTAAACTAAGCAGAGACATCATCTTAGACTTATTCTCTTCGTGTTTTAAAACTTTGACTATGTTTGGGTCTTTTTGGGTCAGCAGATATGTATTTAGTCCTATGATTGCAGATCTATACATGTAATAAATTTCGGGGAGGTTCATACCTCCTTCAGAATAGGGGAATATATAGTCTTGGTTGTGATGATATGGGCAAGTACCAGCATAGCCAGCTGGAGTTTTGTAAAGAATGATATCTCCTTTGAATATCAAACTGATTTATACAAGATGCTTGTGTTACAAATCTATTAGAACTGTATGTCATTTGTATATCAAACTGATTTTGTACAGATGCCTGTGCTGAAAATGTATTTGTGAGCTTTGCTTGTGTTGAAATGTATCAACAGTGCGCCCTACTGAAATGAAGAGAAATGTACATGTGTTATTGCAGCTGAATTAAATGTATATGTTTTAATAGAGGGTACTGGCACAGCAGAGGTTAACTTAAAAAATAAGGGAAATGTAAATGAGCTGTTAAATCATTAAAAGGCACCCCACAGTGCTGAATGGGACTAGAGACAGTAGGTCTAGGAGCAGCCATTATCTGTTACCTTTTGTAAAGAAGGGGCAAGTGTTATAAATGTTTCTGGCTCCTAGGCACTGCCATAAAAGCTCTAAATGTGTATTGCAGCAGTCTGCTAAAGTCCTGTCTCAAACTTCAATAGGAAATATTATGGAAACCCAGAGTCAGGTGACCAGATGAGGTCATTCAGCAAGTCATCTTGGATATTATATTTACAGGGAGTAATCTCAGAATATAGAATATTCTGTTTTGGGAAACCTGACTAGAAAGACCCTCGCCCACAGCATCTTGCCTTCCGGTAGTAAGTAACGTAACTAGGGAACAGTGATCCTTTTAGATTTAGTCAGGAATATAGGGAAACTTAGTTTAGATATTGTTTTTTTCTTTATTTATCTGAGTCTGTCCATCAATGTTCTTTTCAGTATTTCCTGTGATCTGAACTCTGTGGTTTACTGTGAATATACACACACACACACACATACACACACACACACACACACACACACACACACACACACACACAAACACACACGCACACACACACACACACACACACACACACATATATATATATATATATATATATATATATATATATATATATGTATGCTCTTTTGTTATTTATTATTAAATATATTTAAAACTTTTATTGTGGCTGGTCCTTGTAGAAAGTATTTAATCTTTGAGAGTACTTATATTTATTTGGAGACACTGTATGGGCCACTCCAGATGGCCTAGCCATCTTGGTCAACTACTGTATTAGTATTAATATTGCACTGTATAATTGGATACCCTTTGTAAGAGCCTTATAGTAACTGACTGGTGGCAGTGAATCTACCTTATAGTCTGGGCAAAGCTAGTACAGCAGGTAATCTGTGCCAGCCTTTCTCAGGTGTGTATGAGTGTGAAAATTAAATCTTAAAGAGTGTGTGTCAGCTACTTGGGGCAGAGACATGAAGCACTGGGTTTACAGAGAGGATGCTGGAGGACTTGGCTTGTACACTCAGCTGAGGACCTAACCCTACAACTGTACCAGTGGGGATTCTTACTGGGGACCTGGAGGGAGACAGATATAGAGACTTCCAGACCCTGGGCTGAGTGTATTCCCTGTATGCTGTTAAGGGAAATTGTACTTGATGCAGAGAGTTCTGCATCTGGAAATACTGAGTGTATCCATTTGTATTCCAAGTGTACGTCCCTCTCCAGTGTCAGCGGTGAGGATTCAGGCTCCATGATTACTGGCCCAGCATGGAGATGACACATATTGGTGGCCATCACATATTGGTAGCAGTGGTGGGCATCACATTATTGGTGGCAGTGGTGAGATCATCACATGCTCACACAGTGGTGAGCAGTGGTGTGGATATTGAATTCCTGTAGCCTGTAAGCAGGTGTCAAAAAAGAAGATGTTTGTACTCTCAAGCAGCCACACTGTAACCATTCAGAATTTCATATCACAATAGTTTTACTTATTTACTGTTGTTAGCTCAGTTAGTCAGGGAGAGCAGGCAAGGATGTCAACAGAGGATTATGGTAAGCTGACAAGAAACCAGTTGGCTGAGATGTGCCAAGCCAAAGGACTGGTGTATGTCAACCTGACTAAGGGGGGAATGATTGCAGCCTTTATCACAGCTACAGCACAGACCAGCAACCAGGAGGATAACCAGTCTGTTGATGGGGACTTGTGGCTCTCAGAAACAGGACAATTCAACTTTTCCTCAGAGAACTTAAAAAAATCTGGAGTTAAAGAGACTTGAACTGGAGGCCAAATGGTTGGAATTAGAATCAGCAGAGTGAACACAGCATTTGGAGACTGAAGACAAAAAGAGACTGAGACATCTGGAAGCCAAAGAAAAGGAGAAGCAGAGGCAACATGAAAAGGAAATGCTGACTGTTCACCAGGTAATGTGGAAGGGATTAACCATACCCTAGAAACAATAATAAATTTCTTCCTTAATACTAAGAAGGTGATCATTTTGATAGCTTTAGTCATATGCTTGAAAGAGTATGCAAACAGTATAATGTTGACCAAGGACTCTGGGTGCAGTTCTTCACCCCCTTACTCCATGATAAAGCTGTAACTGTTGTTTCTAAATTGTCTGATACTGATTGTTTAGATATGAAAAGGTGAAGCATTGTTTATTACAATGTTTTAAGTTAACACTTGAAGCTTAGAGAAAAAAGTTTCTTGAGCATAGACGCAAGGCAGATGAAAGTCTATGTGATTATATTGCTGAACTAAGCATTTATTTTCATAGGTGGGTGTCAGGTCACCAGTTTTTAAGAGCTAGCAGACTTTTGTTGAGGGAACAAGCCCTTAGCACTTCACCTGAGGACCTGAGGATCTGGTTGGCAGACAGGGAATGCAACTCTGCAGATGAGTTGGGGGAAAAGGGAGACCTATATCTAGCAAGTAGGGCATCACTACACAGGAAAAGAATACACAGTGCTGCACATGGATATAAGGGAACCCATGGTGGGCAGTGTATTCCACCCCAAGAGAGTCCGCCAGTAACAGAGGAAGCCACTAAGTCAGGTACATGGCCAGGATCAAGGGTTAAAAGTTTTAAATGTAACCAGTGGGGCTGTGTAGCATATAGATGTCCACAGAGGCAAGGTGGAGAACAAAAGGTGGGGGAGCCAGCAAGTGGGAATAACAGAATGTCAGTGGCAAATTGTCTGGAGACAACAGGGGTACCAAACTAATTGCAGAGTCTATATCCAAACTTGGTGGATAGGAAACAGGCCACTGCCAAGAGATTCATGGCCTCTCATATAACCATTGTAAAGCCTGCAGTAATAATTGAGGGGCAGTACTTGCTTGGGCAGTCCACTCCAGTCAGAGCTTTACAAGGGATCCTATTCCAAATGATTTTATCCAGGGTTCACCTTGACTGGGAGGATGGAAAAGGAAGCAAGCAAGTAGGTGTCTTTGAGGATATCCCTGCAGATGTCTTGACAGGGAATGGTTTTGATAATGCAGTGGCATGCAGTTAGGTTTGGAGACAGACATGTGGGGCTGGTAGCCTGGGGGAGACCCAGACAGACCGCACACCTGAAGCCAGGTCTGGTGATGTGGCTACTTCAGGGAGGGAGGTACCCTGTAGCAGTGAGATGGAAGGTGAGCCACAGCTGCTGCTGCTGGGTACTGATGTTCCCTTGCACAGAGTGACTGCAATGGCAGAGGCAAGTAGTAGACACACCCAGGCTGACAGTGAGGCACCACTGTCAGAGAATGCCAGACTTCCTGTAGAGCAGAAGCTTGGAAGAGTTTCAAAGAGAGAGTAGAGAGAGCTCAGCTCAATCCCTACATTACAAGGTTTGAGGGAAGTGGCTAGAAAGGCACCTGATTCTCAAGAAAAAGGGGAATCTGTATACTGGAACAAAGGGTTACTGTACAGAGCATGAACCCCTGAAGGAAGGTGAAGTGATACAGCAGTTGGTAGTATCCACAGCCTACCATCTTGCACTTCTAGCCATAGCCCATGACATTCCTTTTGCAGGTCATATGGGCACAAAGTGTACCAAGAGATGTATTATGCCGAACGTTTATTGGTCTGGGATTGCCAGGGATGTAACAGGGTACTGCAGGACTTGTGAGCAGTCCCAAAACATAGGCAAGTCAAGAGACAAGATAAAAGCTCCTCTGATGCCTTTACCTGTGATTGAGGAGCCATTTCAGAGGGTAGCTATGGATATTGTGTGGCCTGTGAGTACCCCAAGTTCCACACAGATGAAGTATATCCTAGTGGTAGTAGATTATGCTACTAGATACTCTTATATGGTGGCTCTGTCCTCCATCAAGGCAGAGATGGTGGCAAATGCTTTGTTAGAGATTTTCAGCACAGTAGGTTTCCCAAGAGAAATACTGACTGACAGAGGTGCCACTTTCTTGTCAGACCTGCTGGCTTGTCTGTGGGAGCACTGTGGGGTGAAGCACCTAAAGACCATCCATTACCACCTCCAGACTAATGGTCTTATGGACAGGTTAAACTCTACACTAAAGACCATGCTACGGGCATTTGCAGACCAGTTTAAGAGAGAGTGGGACAAATATTTTCCCCATCTGTTGTTTTGCTTACAGAGAGGTACCCCTGGAATCCACAGGATTTCCACCCTTTGAGTTGCTGTATGGACATAGGGTGAGGGGACCTCTAGATATGATGAGTGTGAATCCCACAAGGAGTCTGTTGTGACATATGTCCTAAACCTCAGTACAAGGCTTAGGGAGCTCATGGGCTTGGCCCAAGACAGCCTGGCAGGAGCCCAACAACAGAAAAAGATCTGGTATGACAGGAATGCTCAAGCCAGAGAGTATGCTATGAGACAGCAAGTAATGGTGTTCATTCGTGTCAGACACAATAAGCTGCAGGCAGCTTGGGTGGGACCCACAAAGCAAGAGAAAGAGGTCAGCCTTTGTGATTCTCATCAGCTTGTATGAATTTAGAAAGACACCCTTTGGGATGAAAAATGCCCCAGTGACTTTCCAGAGGCTGGGAGATCATATCCTAGCAGGAGCAGGAGATTATGCCCTTGCTTACCTGGATAATATTGCCATCTATGGCCATTCCTGGCAAGAGCAATTTCAGCATGTCAGGGAGTTGCTGGACAGACTGCAAAGGGAAGGCTTGACCATTAAACCCAGTAAGTGCCAGGTGGGTATGGCAGAGGTCTCCTACCTGGAACATAGAGTAGAGAGTGGTAAGATCAGGCCAGAACCTGCCAAAGTGGAAGCCATTCAGGCTTAGCCTGCCCCTGCTACTAAAAAACAGGTGAGGGCATTCGTAGGGACAACTGGGTACTATGGAAAGTCTGTCCCCAATTATAGTACCATAGCTGCTCCCCTGACAGACCCAACAAAGAAAAGAAGTCTAGATAAGGGAGTGGGGACCCCAGTATGTGAGCAGGAATTCCAGAAGCTTAAAGGAGCTATGGGAGGACGCCCTGTGTTAGCCAGTCCAGATTACAAATAATTTGTTGTGCAGGTGGTTGCTTCAAACCATGGGGTGGGGGCTGTACTTAGCCAGATTTAATATATTTATAATATATTTATATTATTTATATATATATATATATATATATATATATATATATATATATATATATATATATATATATGGATCCCTATCACATGGTCGACAGGCCATATGATCGACACTGATTTGGTCGACAGTTCATTTGGTCGACAAGCAGTTTTATGTGGGGGGCTTTGCCCCCCACACCCCCCAATGTGGGGGACTGTGCCCCCCACACCCCCCTACCTATATATATCAACTCTAGGGTCGCACAACATTGGGGAGGGGGGCAAATCTGCCTGTCGACCAAATGAAAGTCGATCAAATGGCTTGTCGACCATCTCAGGTAGACCCATATATATATATATATATATATATATATATATATATATATATATATATATATATATATACATATACACACACACACACACACACACACACACACACACACACACATATACACACACACACACATATATAAATATATATATATATATATATATATATATATATATATATATATTTAAGGTATATAAGAATATATTTATTTATATATATTTTTAGATACAGAAAGTTCCCTAGTTTTAGACATTGTGTCTCCTTGCTGCCATAAAGTAACTTAATTTCAGCTATTTTTCTGAAATTTACTAGACTGAGGTTAACCTCCTGTATCTCAGTTTCCACTGTTAAAAAAAATATATATTTACACAGTTACAATAGTGCATGTATATTTCTGTTCTTTTCCAGAAGGGCACACTGTGGATCTATTTTAAACACAAGCATTTTATAAACCATTTTCAACATTCATGTCTATAAATACAAGTTTGATATATATATAACATACAAATATAGTTATAACACAAGCATCTTACACAAATCATTTCGATCTTCACCAATGACATATAATTATTTACAAAATTCCAGATAGCTGTGCTGGCAGTATCTCCTTTCGTGGCAGTCTGTGTATGCTTGTATTTATGTATGTATGTGTGAGGGGCATAAATGTTCTGAAATGTGCCTGATTTCACAGAATGTTACTGCTTTTGACTAATATTTTGATCTCTTCCTTGCAAAGTTTG
Organism: Protopterus annectens; assembly: GCF_019279795.1. Classification (NCBI taxonomy): domain Eukaryota; kingdom Metazoa; phylum Chordata; order Ceratodontiformes; family Protopteridae; genus Protopterus; species Protopterus annectens. The sequence goes on along the minus strand of NC_056741.1, from coordinate 1,281,596,615 downwards.
TGTTTTTTATGGCAAATCAGAGAGGACTGCACTCACTAAATAGTGAGAGACATTTCTGAGTTTCCAACTAAGTAGCCTTCAGAAAAGGCATGCTAATGTAAAAGTTAATCAAACAAGTTTATAAGTATATATAGGCAGTATCTGTCCCCGACTTTGCTCTTTACACTATTCTTGTGATAGGAATGGGAATGCAGTATGTTGCCAATGGCATTTTTACAGTAGTAAGCTAAGAGCATCACGTACTTTGTGGCAGTTATGTATTTATTCATTCATTTGATAGCCATACAGCCATAGTCATACAAGTGGCTGTAACTGAATGACAATTGTGTATGTGTGTGTGCGGGAGGGGGGCTGTGTGTACATGTATGTATGGGGGAAATAGATGCTCTCAACTGTCCCTAATTTTGCTGCATTTTTTCTTTGTCCCTCAAAAAATGTTTGATTTTCTGGTACATCTTTGATTATTACAATTAGTCAATAAAGCAGGACATCATAGTTTCACACTTGTTCAGAAAATGTATATTGATGGAAAACCTCTTGCTCTATTAACATTTTAAGTTAACTAGGATTATATTTAGTCATTGACTCTCTGATTTTGGGTCATTGTCTTTCATTATTGTTGGCTTTGTCCAGAGGTCTTGAACAAAGAAGTACACAGGTATAGTGTGTGTGTGTGTGTGTGGGGGGGGGGGGGGGGGCATAGAAGGTGCCAACTGTCTCTGCTTTTTTCTTGTAAAAATTATGGCGTTCTGGCAAGTCAGTGATGACTGCAACTACTAAACTATGACAGATATTTGAGTTTCAGACACATCCTTTAGAAAAGCATGCTAATGCAACAAGTGTTATTCTACCAACTTTCTTCTATAAAAAGATAATATCTGTCCCTGATTTTGGTCATTACCCCTTTTTGTTTTTTTCAGCTTTATCTTTGATTCTTGAGCTAAGATGTTGAGAGGTATTTGGTTGCAATACAGTAATGAGCTGAGAAGTTAAATTCATGGGCGGCAGTAACTTATGTATTTATTCATTCATTTGACGACAATTAGACATCTGAGACCGACAGTCACAGTCTTACAAATGGCTGTAATTGATGGTTGCATGTCTGTCTGTATGTATGGGGAACCATAAATGCTCTCACCTGTTCCTGATTTTGCAGAATGACTACCACTTTTTGTCCCATATTTTGGTCTGTGCCTCAAAAAGTTTGTGTTTTTTTCTGGCAAATCAATGAAGATTGCAGCCACTAAATAAAGATGACAGACATTTGATTTTCAAACTCAATAATGTTCAAAAGAGCATATTAACGCAAAACCTGTTATTCTAACAGGTTTCTAAATATTTAAAGGAAATGGCTGTCCCTGATTTTTATTCTTTGTCCACCATTATGTTTTAGCTTTCTTCTAGATTCCTGAGCTGTGAGGCTGAGGTGTGTGTGTGTGTGTGTGTGTGTGTGTGTGTGTGTGTGTGTGTGTGTGTGTGTGCTGGTGTGTGTGTGTTGGTGTGTGTGTGTGTGTGTGTGTGTGTGTGTGTGTGTGTGTGTGTGTGTGTGTGTGTGTGTGTATGTGCGTGTGCATGTCTGTGCCTGCGTGAGTGTACGTGTGGGTTTAAAGTAGGTTGCACACTTTATTCTGGCAGCAGTGAGCTGTAAAGATAAATGCCTGTCAGTCATTTATGTATTTATTCAATAATCTCATTGCAATCAAACATCTCAAATATACTGTCAGTCATACAAGTGGTTGCAATCGATGGCTGTGTGTGTGTGTGTGTGTGTGTGTGTGTGTGTGTGTGTGTGTGTGTGTGTGTGTGTGTGTGTGTGTGTGTGTGTGTGTGTGTGTGTGTGTATGTGTGTGTGTGTGTGTCTATGTATGCGTGCAGGTGTAAGCAGGTTAAAATTACAGTGGCCAATTATTATTTTTGTTTAGTTCCATTCTGATATCTGAGGTGTATACAGTTACTAATGCTGGCTTCAATTGCTGGGTGCAGGGGCTGCCTATGGATGAATATGATTAACACTGCTGTCATTTGTTCAAGTTAAGCAGTCATTATTTTGGCTTTGCAGAAATAGTATGCATCTGTGTGAAGCAAGGTGGTATACTTTACTGGGTTTGTTTTCAACAGAATTAGATGTCTGAGGTGCCTGAGGTAACTGATTGTTTATACGTGGTGGAGGGGTTGCAGTGAAACTAAAAGTAACAAGGTAGTCATACTTTTTTCACTTTCCATCATATTTCGACATCAGCACTGTACTCAATAAGTGTCTGTCTCTGGTAGTCTGAGCATGATGTGCAAGATACCAGCTGATCATTGGCTGATTTTTGCATTAAGTAGTGCTGCCATCTCACATTGCTTGTTTCTCCAGCTGAGTTTTTGGCTGTGATGCCTTCGCTGTAGAGTTTGTATGCATGCCCTATCCCTGTGTGGGGTTTATCTGTGTGGTTTGTTTGTTTTTTTCCCCAGGCCATCATCTATATAATAAAAGCCAATGACAATTTGTGATTTTACTTTCATCCCAATGTAACACCAGAGGGGTATGCAGAAGCTAAATATCTTTTTTTTGGGGGGGGGGCAGGAAGGCAGCCACTATTCTAATAAAGGTTTTTTATATCCTTGTAAAAGTTTGTCTACTTAATTTATTGGGGAAATACTATTTTTGGCACTGAATATTAAACTTTCTTGAAGGAAAAAAAATGAAATTGTTCCCTTACTTGCGATTTTTTTTGTCCAGGCCAACACTGGAATACAAAGTTGTAAAATCAGCTGTAAGTTATACCTCAGACCATCTAGAAACCTATGACTTCTGGGGGGCCTAGTGGCCTGTAGACCCCTGGCTTAATTTAGTCACTTACCCCAAACATATTACAGTGGGGTCTTGAGTTAGTTTGGGTGAAAGACATTACAAGGAAATAAGAAGTAAGACAGAATGTGAAAAAAAAAAACAAGGAAGAAGTAATCTGTCTGAATGATATGTAGCCAGGATGAGGGGAAAACAATAAGCAGGCACAGGGAATTACAGGGGGACTAGCATGCTATAGAAGCCCCAAGGAATATTTTGTCCTAGACTCCATTTTGCCTGCAGTCAGATAACTGAAGTGCGCTCACGCACACACACACACACACACACACACATATATATATATATATATATATATATATATATATATACATGTATAATATGCATACATATACATTTTTTTCATTACGATGGCTATAATGAGTGGGTACTTACTCACACTGTCTGCAGATGAAAATGAATTACTCCATCTGTTGTAGCAACTCAGACAATGGTCACTGAGTTGCTGTAAGAGTCCCTCCTATTCCACCTAGGCTCTCCCATTCATTGGCTTCCTAAAGCCCCTCCCCCCACTTTGAAGTCATCAACCACCACTGCCCCTAAGTATATAGTAAATGATTAACCCCAAATTATATAGTGCATAACTAACAACCAGATGTTCTTCATCTCACATTGCTGCAGTCCTTACTTATGGGTAGTCCGCTGTCCTCGGTCGGCCCGAATACCAAAGTATTAGGCTGACGTTGGTCATGGGCGCACAGCCCTGACATCAGAGCGTCAGGGTATAAAAGCGCATGACCGAAGTCATATCCTCAGTCTTTTTTGCCGCATGGTCCGATGCAGAAGCAGCGTTGCAAGTGCCGTTCGGCTTTCTGAAATTTTTCGTTTTCGGAGTTTCAGACATACCAAGTTGGGCTAAGTACCCCGTTGGGGAGCATTTTGTGTTTCTTGCCTCAGTTGTTTACCGGATGTCAGAAAAAGTGAATAATTGTATTTCTTGTGGGAAGCAGATACCGCATAGGGATTACCACTCGCTTTGTATCCCTTGCTTGGGACCGGAGCACGACGTAGTTGGGTGTCGGTTTTGTGCTAGGTTTAATAAGCGCACTATTAAGAGAAGGCTAGATTGCGCTAGGTTAGTTTTTGGCAAACGGTGTAATTATAATATGCTGTCGGATCCTCCGACGCCCGCTTCCACGAAGAAGCGTAAAGACAAATCTGTAAAGCCTAGACAGGATGATTCGTCCATTTCGGACGCCGGTCCTTTAGAGACTGCAGTGGAACAGGTGGATCCGGCTGAAGTTTCTGTTGAGTCTCAGGGGGAAACCTTGATTTTACAGGATGTGGCATCACAGGAGTCAGGTCAGGCTGAAGGGGCCTCTCAGGTTACTATTCTCCCTTCTTTGCCTAAGGGGGTTAGGCCTTCTGTTACTGTTTCTAGGGCTCTTTCTAAGGGCAGGACTGTTTTGCCTTCTTCTGGAGTTAGTTCTGGTTCTTCAGGGTCTGTACCTAAGAAGCATATGCTTAAAATGGCAGAAGACTTGATTTCTTTAATTAGAGGTTCCATGCCCCCTCCTGATAAGAGGCCCAGGGTAGAGCCAGAGTTGGAAATTTTGGAGCAGGCCTCAGATGATTCTGAGTCTTCTGCTGAGGATATTCAAGATTTTCCTCCTTATTCGGATTCCGATGCAGAGGATTCTACTCCTTCTGCTTCCCCTCCAGAGGATTTTTCATTTTCAGAAACCTTACACTCTATGAGGGAACATTTTAAGTGGGAAGGACAGGATTACTCAGATTCCAGAAAGAGGCTTAGAGAGTTCTTGTTTTTACCACAGCACAGACCCTTGGCTATTCCTCCTGTTTTGGATGTTGTTCAGGATGTTTTTTTGGAGGCCTCATTTAATCCAGATTCTATGCCTCCTGCACCAGTTAAACCGGACAGGTATTATAGGGTACCTGAGGCTCATAAATACCTATATAAGAGTCCTAGGGCGGACCCAGAAACTATTAGTTAGGGGCCTAAGGGTGTTAGGGCTTCTGTTGTAAAGAATCCGGTTCCTCTAGATAAGGAAGCTAGAGCTTTAGACAGATGGGGTAAGAAGGTGTACACCTCTTCTACTTTGGCAATGAGGGCTTTAAATTGCCAGTTTCATATGTTGAAATATCAGAATTTCCTCCTTTCTCAGCTAAAATCTAAAGTGGATGCTTTGGCGGAGGGCATAGAGTGTAAAGAATTGCAAGATTTGGTGCATGTTTCTGAACAGGTGGGGAAACATTCTTTGCAGTGTGGCTTTGATGCTTTGCAGGCTTCTTCTAGAGTGGCTGCCACTGGTTCAGTTCTTCGTAGGCATGCCTGGCTTAAGGATCAGAATTTATCTGAACATGTTAAGTCTAGAATTCTGGATGCCCCTTTACAGTCCGAAGTGTTGTTTGGTCCTCCTGTGGAGTCTGTTTTAAAGAAAATGGAGGACAAGGCTAAGTCTATGCAGACTGTTAAAGATTTTTTGCAGGTTCAACCTCCTAAGTTTAGTAGAAATTGGCCTGCTAAGGGGTGGACGCCTTCTTCTGATTCCCAGTCTAGGGGTAGATCTAGGCATGGTAGGGGCAGAGCTCAGAGTACCTTTAGGCCTAGAACCTGGAGTTCGCCTGCTCAATCTGCTGGTGAGGGTAGGGGCCAGTCCTTTCGTAAACAGGCCCAATGACCTGCATTTTCAGCTGCCAGATTCTTCTTGCCTGGCAGCTCCTTTGGGAGGAAAGCTAGCTCTCTTCAAGCAAAATTGGTTTTTTAGTCACCCAAGACAAATGGGTGTTGGACATTATAAACAAAGGTTACAAGTTTTATTTCCATACATTGCCTCCTTTCAAAGGTATGCCAGACATTCCTCCTCGGCAAAGGATGGAGGCTCACAAACAGATTTCATTACTTCTTCACATGGGAGCCATACAGCCAGTACCTCCTTCAGAAGTGGGTCTAGGGTTTTATTCTCGCCTGTTTCTAGTACCAAAGAAAGGGAACACGTGGAGACCGATTTTGGATTTATCTCTCCTCAACACTTATTTGGACATTCCAAAGTTCAAAATGTTGACATTACAACAGCTTTTGCCTCTGCTGGGAAAAGATCACTGGATGGTAACTCTGGATCTAAAAGAGGCTTATCTTCATGTTCCTATCAGGCCCAGTTGCAGGAAGTACCTGCGTTTCGAGCTGGAAATTTACATTATCAGTTCTCTGCATTGCCCTTTGGCTTATCTACTGCGCCCAGAGTGTTCACAAAGGTTCTGGCTCCAGTGATAGCCTTTTTCAGGATGGAAGGAATACAAATTTATCCTTATTTGGACGATTGCCTGATTATTGCACAAGACAAGGACAAGCTTCTTCAGCATCTACGGTATGTGATGGTAGTGTTAAGATGCCTAGGGTATTCTGTGAACGAAACAAAGTCCAGTCTAGTACCCTCTCAGGACATGTGCTTTCTGGGTGTGAGACTGAATACAGCTTCCCAGATGGCCTTTTGACCCGGACAAACAGAAAAGTCTTTCACTTTATTTCCATCAAATGTCTCTACAGTCCAGGCTGACTGCAAGGACAGTCCTTCAAGCCTTGGGGTTCATGGCATCTTGTATTCTGGTGCTTCCCAATGCCAAATTGCATATGAGGAAGCTTCAATGGTATCTCAAAATCTATGGACACAACACTGCCAGGATCTAGACACTGTCATTCAAATGATACCTTGCATTCAGAAGGAATTTTTGTGGTGGGCTCAGGAATGTCACCTAAACAAGGGACTCTCTGTGACCCGACCAGAGGCGAGTCAGATTCTAACGACGGATGCCTCGGACAAGGCTTGGGGAGCACACCTCAATGGGAAATGGGTGCAAGACACGTGGCCTGCCAGACTTCAACATTTGCATATCAACTTGAAGGAGATGTTAGCAGTACAATTTGCATTAATGGCTTTCAAGGATTTACTTCACCCAGGGCAGGTGTTGATTCTAACAGACAACACAACTGTCATGTGGTACATCAACAAGCAAGGGGGAACTCATTCTACCCTCTTTGCAGACAAGCGATGATTTTGTGGGAGACAGCTCTCAGTTACAACCTCAATCTTCAGGCAAGATTTCTACCAGGAGCACAGAACTCCTTAGCAGATGTATTGAGCAGACAAATAGTGGATCCTCACGAGTGGAAATTGGATCCTCAGGTATTTCAAAAGTTGACAGTGTCATGGGGAACTCCAGACATAGATCTGTTCGCTTCTCCACTAAATTACCAGTTGCCAAAGTTTTGCACAAAAGGGTTTCATCCAACAGCTTGGAAGGTGGACGCTCTGTCATTCAGTTGGGACAATCTTCATGTATATGCCTTTCCACCTCTACCTCTTCTGCCCAAGGTTCTCTTGAAGGCCAGACAAGACAAGCCATCCATGATCCTGATAGCACCGGATTGGCCTCGACAACACTGGTACCCACTACTGAGGAGTTTGGTCCGAGAGCCTCCATGGCCTCTGCCTTTGATTCCACACCTTTTGTCTCAGGAGGGCAATCACTTTCTCAATGTCAGAATTCAGTCTCTGCATCTAACAGCCTGGCATATTCTGTTTTAGATTCTGGAGGTTCTCAGCTTCCACAATGAGTTTTGAATGTTATTTTGGAGGCCAGGAGGCCTAGTACAAGGAAAGTTTATGCTCATAAATGGAGGAGATTTTTTATTTGTAGCATAGGGAAGGACTTTGATGTTTCCAAGCCTAATTTGAGTGCTTCCTTACAATATCTTACTGAGTTGAAAGACAAAGGTTTGTCCTTCTCCTCCATAAAGGTTCATGCTGCAGCCATTTCGGCTAATTATGACTGTGACCCTCCTTTATTCTCTCATCCTGTGTTTAAGCAGTTTCTCAGAGGGGCAAAGAACATAAGACCCCCACGTAGAGCTCCTACTCCTGCTTGGGATCTCAATTTTGTGTTGGAAAAGCTTACTCTACAACCTTTTGAGCCTGCAGCTATGGCCGAGTTAAAGTATTTGTCATGGAAAACTGCTTTTTTGTTGGCCATTACTTCTGCAAGAAGGGTTTCTGAATTACAGGCCCTTATGGCAGTGGAGCCTTTCTTGATTTTTCATAAGGATAGGGTATCTTTGCATACTAATCCTTCCTTTATGCCTAAAGTGGTTTCTAGTGTGGCCTTAAACCAAACTATTCATTTGCCTACTTTTTATGCAAATCCTCAAAATAAAGGGGAGAAGATTTTGCATACTTTGGATATTCACAGGCAGTTGCGTTATTATTTGAGCAGAACCAAGGAGTTCAGACAGTCTCAGCAGTTGTTTGTTTCTTTTGCTTTGGGTTCACAGGGTAAACCTGTTTCAAAACAAACTATTTCTAAATGGATTGGGTTTTGTATTTCTTTTGTTATTCCCATCATGGTAAGGAGATTCCGACTGGGATCAGACCTCATTCCACTAGAGCTACTGCAACTTCTACTGCCTTTCTAAGGGGGGTAGCTACAAAGGATATTTTGGAAGCAGCCACTTGGAGTTCAGTACATACTTTTTCTAAACATTACCACCTTCCTCTTTATTCTAAATCTAGGGCTGGATTTGCCACTGCAATTTTACAGGGCATTTTAGCAACCCCTAATGCTTTATGATTTTTCCAACCTCCCTTTCCCGTTGCTTTGGGATTCTACCCATAAGTAAGGACTGCAGCAATGTGAGATGAAGAACATAGTACAGTTTTGTACCTACCATAAATGTAGATGTTCGAAGATCCACATTGCTGCAGTCCAATTTTCCCTCCCTCCTTCCCCTCTGTAGCTTAGCATGGTTATATGGTTTGGGTGATGGCTGTAGTTGGGCATATCTTTTGGGAAGTTACTCTGTTTTTTGGCTGTGGCCTTTCCTTTAGGGCCTTCTGACATCTGGGGCAAGAAAAGACTGAGGATATGACGTCGGTCATGCGCTTTTATACCCTGAAGCTCTGATGTCAGGGCTGTGCGCCCATGACCGACGTCAGCCTAATACTTTGGTATTCGGGCCGACCGAGGACAGCGGACTACCCATAAGTAAGGACTGCAGCAATGTGGATCTTCGAACATCTACATTTATGGTAGGTACAAAACTGTACTTTATACAGTAAATGAGTAACACCCAGGTATACAGGGCTTGAATAACACTAAGTTATATACTGCATGACTAACGCACAGATATGCAGCACAGGACCATCTCTCAGGTATACAATGCATGGCTAACACCAGGTTATACAGTGGATGAGTAAGGCCGGGTATGCAGGGCTTGACTAACACCAAGTTATATAGTGCATGACTATTACCCAGTTATATACTGCTTGACTAACACACAGATATGCAGCACATGACTGACTCTCACGTATACAGTGCATGACTAATACCCAGTTATATACTGCGTGACTAACACACAGATATGCAGCACATGACTGACTCTCACGTATACAGTGCATGACTAATACCCAGTTCCATACTGCGTGACTAACACACAGATATGCAGCACATGACTGACTCTCACATATACAGTGCATGACTATTACCCAGTTATATACTGCTTGACTAACACACAGATATGCAGCACATGACTGACTCTCACGTATACAGTGCATGACTAATACCCAGTTATATACTGCGTGACTAACACACAGATATGCAGCACATGACTGACTCTCACGTATACAGTGCATGACTAATACCCAGTTACATACTGCGTGACTAACACACAGATATGCAGCACATGACTGACTCTCACATATACAGTGCATGACTAATACCCAGTTACATACTGCGTGACTAACACACAGATATGCAGCACATGACTGACTCTCACGTATACAGTGCATGACTAATACCCAGTTACATACTGCGTGACTAACACACAGATATGCAGCACATGACTGACTCTCACATATACAGTGCATGACTATTACCCAGTTATATACTGCGTGACTAACACACAGATATGCAGCACATGACTGACTCTCACGTATACAGTGCATGACTAATACCCAGTTACATACTGCGTGACTAACACACAGATATGCAGCACATGACTGACTCTCACATATACAGTGCATGACTAATACCCAGTTACATACTGCGTGACTAACACACAGATATGCAGCACATGACTGACTCTCACATATACAGTGCATGACTAATGCCCAGTTGTATAGTGCATGGCTAACGTCTAATTATAGAGTGCATAAATAACACCAAGTTATAAAGTACATGACTAACACCCAGGTATACAGTACATGACTAAAACCCAGTTGTAAAGTGCATGGGTCTCATCAAGCTATAGAGTACATGAATAACCCCAAGTTATACAGTGCATGATTAACACCCAGTTACAGTAAACTCTCAGGTAACTGGCACCCATGGGGATTGGTAGATGCCTGATAACTGTAGTTTCTGGTTGCTTGAGAGTTGCTATTAAAAATAGGCCTGACTAATACTGTACCCTATACTGTACCATACCATACCATAAACACTGTTTTGATTTGATTTTAATATTGAATTACAGTCATTAAAAGCCTGGCTGGGGGAGGACAGAAAGTGCAACACGTGAAGATTTAATTGAATTGTTCATACTGTACTGTATTCCTTCCAACTTTTTTGCCGGTTGCTTGAGTTCCAGTTAACTGAGAGTTTACTGTATATGGTGCATGACTAACTCCTGCTTATACAGTACATAAGTAACATCCAGGTATACAGGGCATGGCTAGCAACCAGTTATACAGTACACAAGTAAAACCCAGGCATGACTAACACCCCAGTGTAGAGTGTATGCCTAACTTACAGTTATATAGTACATTACTAACACCCAGGTATACAGTGCAATACTAACACCAAATTATATAGTGTATGACTAACACCCAGGTATACAGTGCGTGACTATCACCCAAGTATATGGGGCATGGCTAACACCCATATATACAGTACATGACTAACACACACTATATGACTAACATCCAACAGTGCATGACTATCACCCAGGTATATGGGGCATGGCTAATATCCATGTATACAGTACATGACTAACCCCTAGGTATACAGTATATGACTAACACACAGTATATTACTAATTCCCAATAGTGTATGACTAACACCCAGGTGTACAATGCATTAATAATTTCCATTTATAAAGTGCATGAGGAGTGGTCAGTCATACCGCATATGGATAACATCTGGTTGCACACTGCATGAATAGCAGTCACACACAACAGCATAAACTGCAGGTAGCCATTCCATATATTAATAAATAACAGTATTGCACTATTAGCAGAACACTCAAACAGGCAATTTAAAGCATGACATTCAGTAGTCAAGGCCAGTGTCTGTGGTCTCTGGCTGACTAAATTTGCAGATAATTGCAAATTAGGAGCTGTCATTGAAACTCACACTGAAACAAATGTTCTCGAGGAGGGGCTGACACAGAAAAACAACTGGTGTCAGAGCCATGGACTAAAACTAAATGCCAAGAAATGCATAATAGTATTGTTTAGGAAGTCATCCATCCCTGGTAACTATCATATTGACAACACACCCCCTAGAGCTGACCCAGTAGTCAGGGACTTAGGGACACACATAGATAGTAATCTAGCCTTTGATTATCACGTGTTTACAGTGCTAAGGAAATCATTCTCTGCTGCACAACGTACAAACAAAGGTATGGCATCTAAATCCAAAGAAGTCATTGTTCAACTGTATTCGGCATTCATCAGACCTATCACTGAGTACAATGCCCCCTTTGGTATGTACCTAACCAGGCATATCCAATAATTGGAACGTCCACAGAGGTTCCTCACTAAAAGAATACAGGAAGTAAGTAATATGTCCTAGGCAGATCGCCTCAAGGCCCTATCTCTATATTCTGTCTCCTACAGGCTTTTGAGGAGAGATCTATGCCTGGCATACAGGGCATTGTCAGACCCCAATCTGATGGACCTCCTGCAAATCCACAAAACAAACAGCACCAGAATTACCCATTCTAAAGACTTAAACCTTGCATGTGATAAAAATAGGACCTGTTGGAGAGATAGGTATGTATCCCAGGGACTACCCCGTCTATGGAACAGGCTTCCCATCCATGTGAAGCAGAGTTCCTCCCTAACCCAATTCAAGTGCAATTTGGACAATTGGGTGGGAAACCGGAAATTCATCCCTGGTTTGGCACCTATGTCTGTAATGGACAGAGGTTACCTATAAATGGTTCATCTCCCAGGCCCATGCTTATACTTATCAAGGGTATCAGAACTTGTCAGAGATTTGGGATGCATGGCAAGGCTTAAAAAGGCCCTTGTGGTCATTAGCCTAGTAAACACCTATGAACCTATGAAATTATGAACCTATGACATCAGATGCAGGCTGAAACTACACTAACCTGAGGCACAAAATAAGGGGAGAAGGTGGTCACAGACACAACATTTCTGGAAGTCCAGGTATTCAGATAATGGTATTACTGTATGCCCAAAAGCAAGTAAAGTCCATCAAATTGACAGTTCTGCTTCACTTCCAAAGTATGTTCCAAGCAGAAGACTTGACCAAGGCTTGAGATGGAAACTAAAATATCTTATTGTTCCTATTTTAAACTTTTTGTGTAGTTTATACATTACTCTGTGCTGAGTTGTGCCCTGTGTCCCAATGGGCAATCCCTTGTTAACAGAAATTAAATTAGTTTATTTATTGTTTGATTGTCCTGTCCATGACTGACAGATTTGTCCTTTTTGGGAAACCTACCTTAAGACAAAAAGAACTGAAATGGGTTTATCTATCATTCACATTAAGACTGATAAACAGAAGTCAGCAAGGAAAAAAAAGGGTTAGTTCACTGTTGTGTTGTTATATTTCAGTGTCAGTTTCAACAGTCTACTCTTTTTACACTTATTTCCATCAGTCGCTGTGAATTCCCCTTTGGAGTGCTAGCTAGGTACCACTATATCTGTTGCTCAGCAGATATCTCCCTTTGTCCCTTATCAACTGATCTCAGATATAATCCCTTACCTTGTGAGTCCCACCAAATTTCTTGCTGAACTGAAAATGACAGTTGCCTGTGCTAATGGCAGAAAAGTAGATGCAGAGGTCAAGGATTGTATTTGTGGCCATCCTTACAGGTAAGTTGGCCAGGTTCTCTGTCAAAACAATGCACAACATGCAGTTATCACAACAGATGTTGTATGTATTCTCACAATAAACATCCTAGGTGTGCATCACACCCCTTCTCAAAAGCATGGCCACATGTAGGCTGGTGGTATCCATCAGGAGCCATACTTAATGTGCTAGTTTCCTGCACCTTCCTCTGGTATAATAAAATAAATCCTTGGAAAGTTCCTCCTTATTCTACCCTCACAGCTAATACACCCTTCAATCCAGGCTATTTTCTAAATCTGTATCACTTTAATACCAGGGGATGTTCCACATCCATGCCAGCTGGCTGGCTAGCTACATATTGCTCCTGACTTATAAAGTACTTGGAGATATGAGGGCTAAAATTATAGACAACAAAGTGCCCACAGATACAGTAACATCTACAGCTAGACTGTGTAGTGCAGCTCATAGACTTCTGCATGCCTTGACAACACACAGGGTGTGACTGCAGCTTAAATGCAAGTCATTGCAAAACCAATGTATAACCTGGCAACGAAGAAGGGGGAAACAGTATATGTGTTTGTATTCGGTAGTTGTGCTGGTAGGGAATGCAAGCTGATTCTTAAAGGCTGAACAGAATTTGTTAGAAACATGATTTAATGCACATCTGAAGGAGTTAGCAGGCCTCAGAAAGAGTCAGAGCATGACACTTACTTTCCTTCCTCTGTAGCTTGTCATGTTGGTGCACCACAGTGCAGGGAGGGTTGGTGATGCTGCTGTAAACCACAGAAACCTCAACATGGCTTAGAAGGGTGAATAAGTATGCATGCTGTAGAGACTGATATGCACTGCCCACCCGAACACAGACATAAACACAGTTAGTACACACCTCTTCTACTGCAACATGATTTTTATGGAAATCGCACTGCTGGGTTTCTCAAAAATCTTGCTGCAGTCACTTCTTATTTGCTTTCTTCTCTGAGCCACTGACATCCGCTCTCGTTGTGGCTGTGAGGTTGCCCTCCAGAGCAGGTGCCGGAAATGAAACTAGTATGGCCTGATCACCTAAAGAGGCTTCTTAACAATAAATGAGAGTCGGAAGTCCACTGATTAAAAACTATGAGATAAGAAAACCTCAGCATCCGTTCTGTATTAATATCTGCTGTATCTCTGTTCCTTCTGCAGTAACTCAAAAGTTTTTCATGCTGTTTGAAATGCATAAACATTTTGTCTGTTCAACAATATTGTTTATTACTTTGTCTGCAGAAAGTACCTGTATTTCCTGCTTTCGCCTAACAGATATCTTCATAGCATGTCAAAGCACCACACCTGTCCCATAGATGGTACTTTAGTTGCATTTTTGGAAAGTAACTTTTAAGGGAAAACACTGGGAGATGAGCAGGGGTGAGTTCCGTAAAAATCAGCAACCCCACACCAGTTCCTAAATCCACTCTTTGAGATGATAAATAAACCTAAGTGAATCTTTTGTGTGAGTAGGTACTCCTATCTAGTTACTGATAGTGACTCATGCTAGAAAAAGTAAAGCATTAAACTGCAGATAAGTTCTTAATCTGTTCACCATATCTTAGATGCTGGAATAATCTAAATAAACACAGTGAGTAAAGTTATGCAGACAATATTCCAGTCATAGCCTCTTCTACTAGGTCCCTAAATGTCCATCTCTTATGTAATGACTTATTAATGCCTGCCCTTGCAGATGTCACCCCATATATAGGGGTTAATTGTGGAGAGGCACGCTCCATAGGTGGGAGAGGCCCTCAGACATACAGGTGACTATAGGGGAGGGGGAAATCAAGAGATAGGCCATAAATGAAAGCGAGTCCCTTGGTTGAAGCAGTCAGTGACACAACCCCCACCTAGGATTCTCTTAGGTTCCATGTCAGCCCCAGCCTTAGAATAGAGATTCTGGGGGCTGTAAAAAAGGCTGGAAGATCAGGCCAATGGATAGGGGCATAGGGATAAACTGGAAAGAATGAAGCAGAAGGGGAACCAAAAAAAGGACACTGTTTACTGAGTGAAAATATGCAATTATACTGCTTGAGATACACATAGAGACACACACACACACACACACACACACACACACACACACACACACACACACACACACACACACGCACATGCAGACATATGCATGCGCACACATGCAAGATGTAGTATAACACTTAAATAAAAGGACAAACCAAGTGTCCAGGTACCAGAACATGTAGTACAGATGTTAGCATATCACAGTCCAACTAAAGAAGAGATGCAAAAAAGAAATGTGATTTATTTATGAACCTAAGCATTTCCAGTTATTTTACTTAAATATTTATAATGCACAGAGTGTGTAAAAGTGTCTTATAATATAAATATTAATAAATAACCATCAAGGATAACTTTGTTAAACAGCTTTATTATAGCCCGCTATCCTAGATAAATGGCTTAAATGCAGACATCTGTGCTTTTCTTTGATTCAGAGAGGTAGCAATAGTGCACATATGCAACAGCTATGTCACTTAGGCTGCTAAACCGCCCACTCGGTGAAGCTACTGCAAATTAACAACATATGACATAATGCAGAAATACAGAAAGTGTTTTTTCTTTTTCCCTGTCAATGTGACAAATTAGAAATGCAGGTCGAATTGTATTGTATTCAAAACTAAGTATTAAGCAATGTCTTATATACTTTCCTCTTCTTACAGTATGAAATAATGGCTGAATTGTGGTGTGTCTTACCACAATTAAACCTTCTCGTAATTACTAAGTATAGTACAGCAACCATTTGAGCTTTTCTTTTCTCATGGCTAAAATTA
The DNA here is from genome assembly GCF_019279795.1 of Protopterus annectens. Classification (NCBI taxonomy): domain Eukaryota; kingdom Metazoa; phylum Chordata; order Ceratodontiformes; family Protopteridae; genus Protopterus; species Protopterus annectens. The sequence goes on along the minus strand of NC_056741.1, from coordinate 1,281,580,898 downwards.
GCATTTAGTGACCACTTAAAAGTTCGGCTGCTTTGTATACATTTTGGTTTTGCCAGTATCCTCTACCGATTAAATTAAAAATACTGTGCACTGGTAAACTTTACTCACGTTCAGTCCCTGTCTGCACGTTTGAACCGCACATGATACATAAAAATAAACCATGGTCAAAGTGCATTCACCATCTAATTTGTAAAAAATCAGAGTTTAGCACAATTAAACTAGGAAAAGATCCAAAACACATAAACGCATAAGAAGTACAATAAAACCATCTAAAAACCTAGATTTATAGTTAGTAGGCTAGAATACATTACAATCTAGCATATAAGGATGGAATCTTTTCAGACTCCTTTAAGTAGCTTGTCATAAGGAAGCAGTAGACAGCAAGATAAAAACAAATTTCATGATGTTAGATCAGCAACGTGGGCTGACATACTAAAGATAATGAACTGTAAATTTTAACACCCTGTAGACCTGAGTTTGATTCCTATGGTTACTATGTGCATTCAGTTCCACACTATATAAATTGATTAAATTGACACCTACCTCTAAAACAGGAAATGGTACCAGTGTAGTCTAGAGAAGAAAGAGACTGCACAAGATTTTTAGCAGATCCTCAGAACCTTGCTGGACTTTGCAGTTGTTAAAGATTACTTTAGGACTGTTCAGTCAGCCCCAGGTAAAAGACAGTGCAATAACCAAGTCTTGTTGCAGGAATAGCTTGCCTTGATCATGGCACTACTCATATATACATAAATACCACTTTGGACAACAAATTACACCTAAAGCTTTATTTCTTGTCAGTAGTTTCCTATTTATTCCTGTTTTCTTGAAGAAAATGAAAGCATTATTCTGTCCCACCCTTAGCCTCACAGTGATGCCGTGATGCTGACCAAGCACAATTATTTTTTATATATAAATGTAAGTAATACCACCACTGGTTATGTTAATTATTTACTCTAATAATGTAACAATATCCCTAACTCCATGGAAAAACTGTGTCACAGAATGACATCATCCCCACAAGCCCCTGACAGAAGTTAAGGTGTAATATATGCAAGTAATAATGTAAATAATAGACCACAGGGGTGTTGTGAAGCCTAACATAGCAGGAAGGGTGCCTCCTCACAACAGGAGATCCATATCGCTCAACTGTCCAGATTTTTGCCTCATATTTTTCATCTGTTCTTTTTTATAATATGTGTGGCTTTCTGGCAAATCACTGAGGACTCAAATCACTAAATAATGACATAATTTTGAGTTTCAGACTTCATGTCCTTCAGAAAATGCATGCTTAGTAAGACATTACAGTTTAATCAATTGATTTGATTTGTAGTGGATGTCTCTGTAAATATTTTGGTTGTTTTATCAAATGTTATAACTATTTACATTTTAACTGCTTGTATAAGATTGTTATGATATTTATTTTGTATGTTAAAAATAATAAACTTGTTTTAAAAAAAAAAAAGAAAATGCATGCTAATACAAATCTTGTTATTCTAGTAAATCCTATGTTTAGAAGAGCAATATTTTAAAAAAGTCCTTATTTTGAGGTCTTTGTCCCTCAGATATTTTAGGTTTTGTTCAGATTTCTTGCACTAAGAAGTTTAGATGTACAGGAAGACCCGTTTTTTCACTATAACACATCATGGAAGTTATTACTTTGTTTATGAAATTGGCTTTGTATTAGTTTCAGTGGATTGATGTGTTTTAGTTTTTACAGGTTGGTTGTGCGTATATATTTTTCAGCGAAAAAAATAGAACTTAATTGTACTTTTAGTTATGTTTTCTTTAATTAAGGTTGCTTGAGTCAAATCTGATGTGGGAAAACTACACAAATGAAGCAAGTAATATTTGAAACAATACAAAGACTTTAAAAGCAAAGTAAACAATATAACTGGGTGTGCATTCATGAGAGAATTTAGTAGCTAAAAATTTCATGTTTTACATTTGGCAGTTAAAATGATGTCTGAGAAAAAAGTGTTATAGAAGCACTGTATTTTTCATTCAAACTAGTAACATTATGTTGTGCTTCAGACTTTTATGCAATGCCATTTTTACAAATTACACTTTATTGCATTAACTTTAGTCAGAAGAAACTGAAGCCAAATGTAGGCTACTAGCAGCCTTTACTGAAAATAAATTGTTAGTAAGGTGCCTGTCCTAGTACTTTATACACCCACTGAAATTAAAAGCTTAAACTCTGCAGACTAGGAAAACTATGAAGATGCAATTTTTCTTTGTTTCTAAAACCTGGATAATGGATTTTCAAGTAGCTTTCCATCTTGCTTTCCAACTGCAATGGGAGAAATATCTTTGTTAAACTTGCATACTGTTTATATTCAACACCATGCATCAGTGGAACCCAACCATTCACTCACTCATTCACTTTCCAGTACGCACTTTATTCTATGCAAGGTAATAGGGGAGCTGCAGCATATATTGACACTTAGTGGATGCAAGTCATACTGCACAGGATATAAAACGGATCTTAAACATAAATCTAGTAATCATAGTATTTTAGTTCAACAGGTTATTACAGTGGAACAGGCACAATTGTGCTCATGCATATATTTGTGTGGCTTTCAGAAGCAATCAGAACAATGGGTATAAAGTTAGGAACATAATAAAGATCAGAACTTCATTTACAGCCGGAAATGCAGAGAATCCTTGATGATACAGGATGAAATATATAGGTTCTGCTTTAAACATACTTGTTACAAGTTAACACATTTGTAGCATTCAGTGCAGTTATGTGAAATCTAGAATGAGCATTTCCTCTTGAATATCTTAGAATTTTTCTCCAGGATTCTGATATTTACATAATGAAATCATTTTCTTCAAAAATACACATTGACACTTCAATGAAATCCAATGTTTCCTTGTAAATTGCTTACAATTTATCTCCAAATAATTGTATTTCAACAAATGAAAATCAAGGCATCACAAGTCTAAGGTGATGACAGAGCAAAGGTGCTATGTGGTGGCGAGGCTTGAAAGAACATTGCAGTCTGAAGTTCGTATAACAATTATGATGGATGAACTTCAGGCTTGTTTCTTAGTTAATGAACATGGGGATGTGCAAATAGAAACTTCATCATCATCATCATCATCATCATCATCATCATCATCAATCAACCCCCCCCCCCCTATTTTCCCATTTTATACATGGGATTGGAGTATCATGTCAGCTGTCGCACCTCTCTCTTCAGTGTCACTTTCCTTCTTCAAAGATCATGTCTGGCTGTCACAGGTCTTCTCTCATGCAATATATCTTATTTATGTCTCTTTCCTTGCTGGGTGCCTTCTTTTCCTCTTGCCTCTATACTGCCTCTCCCAAATCTTCTTCACCAAATCATCTGTAGTTTGTTCTCTTTTACCCTCTCAGCAATTGGAGCTACTTTGGCTTCTGCTCTGATGTCATTATTTCTTTATCTGTCTCACGTTCTGCTTCCTACTACCTGTCTCAGGCACTTCATCTCTATCACCATTAGCTTCCTCAGCTGATCTGCCTTCACTGCCTAGATTTCTGTAACATATACAGAAGTACAGGTCGCACCGCTGTTTTATATACCTTACTTTTCAGCGTCTTTGGCATCTGTCACCTCCAACCTGTTTGCTAATGTAGTTCATTACCAGTATGAACAGCAGTAGGGTCAGAGCTGAACCCTGATGGACACCCCCTCCCATTGAGACCCTTCTGTGAATCTAAACATTATTCATACTTGTGTCATTGAGTTATTGTACAGAGCCTCCATCAATTTTATTTATGATTCTGGGACTTCAAACCATCACAGGACTGCCCAGATTAGCTTTCTTGGGGATTTATCATATGCATTCTCCAACTCTAAGAACGCCCACTTGGACTCTTTCCTTATCCCTAGCTTCTTCTCAACTATCTGCCTCACTGCAAATGTTGAATTGGTTGTGCTGCATTTTCATCTGAATCAAAGTGCCTACCTCCCATCTTACTTTCTACTACTTTGTGTATTTATTTTTCAGTCACCCTCTCCATAACTTTCATGCAGTGTGACAGGAGTTGGACATCTCTATACTGCACACAGTTGTAAATGCCCCTTTGTTCTTGTACACTGGCACTACAATGCGTATCATTCAGTCATCTAGGATATACCTTTCTCTCCATACTGCTGTGAGGAACCATGTCTCTCCTAACTCACCTATCATCTTAATCAAATCACCTTGACCTCATCTGATCCTGCTGCTTTCACTGACTTTGTTTTCCTCAGTGTCATTCTCACTTCTAGGGTAGATGTTTCTTACACTTTCATCTAAGGTTGTATATGATGCAATAGAGCTTCTGAGGGGGGTTTCTTCATTCAGAATCAACTGGAAGTACTCCTTCCATTTGCCTTTAATGTCCTCTGGACTGGTGAGCATGTTGCTGGCATCCTTTATGAATGGTGTCTGATAAATATCTTCTTTATCTTTCTATATTTGCCTTGCATCCTGATAGAGTTTCTTTAAGCCATCTGCTGAGTCACTTTCTAGAAGCTGGTAGGGTGCCTCTGATGCCTTGTTCTTTATCAGTGTGATTGTTCTCTTAGCCTGTTTGTTAACCAACCAGTATTCCCTCTTAGCTAGGTACCGCTTTTCTATCTCCCTCTTTTTCTTGTGCTCCTTTCTTTTGATAACTTCCTGAACATCTTCATTCTACCACCATCTTTCCTTATGTACCTTATTTCCGTATCAGGCTCAGTCACATATATGTTCTGTAGTTTTCACAGATTGTTTCTAAGACACTGCCATTCTTCTTTGACTCCACTTGTTTCTCTTTCTTTCTATGGTGCTGGAGTCCGGAATATTTCCTTGAACTTCTGTGTTTTCACTCCAGTCAGCTTCCAGGTTTCAGTCTACTCTCTGTTTACCTTACAGCCTTCTCTGACCGCTGCTTGAAGCTGATTGTGCCAGTGGTTTATGCTGTGAGATGACTGTTTCAATAGGGATGATGTTGCAACCTCTGATTCTACCCCAATGCACTTTCTTTTCTAGGAGGATGTCTACCTGAGTTGCATGTTGGCCATCTTGTATGTTATATTTTGACTGTCTCTCTTGATAAACCACATGTTGGCCACCATCAAGCCATTTGCAGGCAGAAGTCTAGTATGGCTTCTTCTTTATTTCTGTTGTCCCACCCATGGGGACTCAGGCAGTCCTCATATCTTGGGCTGAGTATTCATATCCCCCCTTATCAACACCAACTCTTGTTTTTCTTTTTTTTTTCTTCAGTAGTTTTTATTTTCATTTTGCATTTATAAAAGACACAAAACTTTTCATATTTACAACATGACCATAAGAGAAAGTTATACATTGTAGTTAATATAGAAACATGAAAGTCATATAACAAACCTATTTACACTATATACATAGATGCTTTCTCAAACAAGTTTAAACAATATAAAGACAACACATACATTAATGTTTGTAATACCATATTTTGTTGTGAGTTTGTGGGTATATTGCTAAGTTGCCTTATAACACATTACCCTATAGTGTGCATGATGTTTTATGCTAGTATGATATTGAAGTTTTGTTCCCAAGTTGCTCGAGTTTTGCTGTTTTTGTTTCTTTTATCCATTACTATTTTGTGAGCTAATAGGTGTTTAATAACCACTTTCTTAAAACCCTCCCAAGAGATGTTCATAGAGTCTGTCCATTTGAGAGCTATATATAATTTCATTAATGAGAATACGGTTATAAGTGAGTTTGCTTGTTTTACTAAGAAGTTAGATGGGCGAATATGTAATATAGTAAATTCCCATGTAAGTGTTGATGATTGATATCCCACTTTTTGTAATTGCAATTTCAGTGAATCCCAGAGTTTATAGATGCATTTGCAACTCCAAAATATATGCATTAAATCTGCTATCTGATCCTTGCAGTGTGGACAGTATGGTGATTTTGTTGCATTGAATTTGTGTAGTAATGCAGGTATGAAATATGTGCTATTTTTCATAAGCTGTGTGTACAACAGTTTTTTTAAGGGGTATGCTTTTCAGTGTTAGGTTAATTGCATTTTGTATTTGGTGATCATCCAAAGATGGTTGTATTTTCCTCCACTAGTTAGAGAAAAGGAGGTAATTCTGGAATTTGATTTCCCCTGTCATTTTGTATGAGTTTATTATAGTTTTCTTTGTCATGAGGATAGTCTCCCAGAGCAGAGTGCATTTTCCCATGTCACTATTGGGTATGGTAAGGTTTTGGAGGTAATTGGAACACATCTCTTTGATTTGTCTAAACATTATGACATAAGACTTAGGTAGATTCAGATTATTTCTCATTTCTTGGATAGTACACTTACGTAGTGGGTAGATATCTTCTATTCTTTTTTCTTTTAATCGGGGAAAGGAATCTAAATCTAGCATCTTGTTACCAATATGTAATATTATCAGAGCTTGCCCCAGGTTTAAGGAATGAAATAGTTTTTGTGTTATGTTTATAGAATGTTTTAGAGGGTCTATAATTTTGTGTGCTTATAGATCTTTTTTGTTTAAAAAGGGAAGTACTTTGGGAATGATTCCTATTGATTTGATGTATCTGTAGTATATTATCACCCATGGCGGTGACCAAGTTTTTGCTGACTGGTTATACTCTGCTATTCTCAGCATTCTGTTAGTGTGGATAATAGAGTAATAAGTTTTAAAATCTGGTAGGTTCAGACCCCCTTTGTTCTTGGGGAGTGTTAAGTTTCTGGTATGAGATTCTGGTCTTTTTAGGATCCCATATAAATTTTGCTAGGGAGGCATGAATTTGTTTAAAGAATTTATTATGTATAGGTATTTGTGATGTCATAAATATATACATTAGCCTAGGTAGTATGTTCATTTTAATTATTGAAACTTTGGCCAGAAATGGAAGCTTAAGATTGTTCCACCTTGTACAGTATTTTTATAATGCTTTGCCATTTAAGAGTTATGTTTATTGTTTTGAAAAAAGTGATTCCCAGGATTTAATTTCATCCTTTATTTTTATGGTGTCTAAAAGTGGTATCAATTAAATAAGCCTGTTTGGCCTCAAAGGGAAGATATTAGTTTTATTAAGGTTTAGTTTGTAATTAGACATACAGGAAAATTGTTCAATTGCGTTTATTATTTTGGTCATATTGGTTTGGTGTAGTGAAATATATATTTAAATCGTCTGTGAAAGCAGAAAGATATATTTTGAGGTTATGTATTGAGGGGGGATTATGATAAGCATTTTGTTTAATATATAAAAACAGTGGTTCTAGGTATAAGTTAAATAGAAAAGATGATATTGGGCATCCTTGCCTTGTTCCATTTTTTATCGAAATTCTATTTGACCATGTTTTATTTATGTAAAGAGATGTATAGTGATTACTATAGAGAATTTGAATAATCTGTACAAAGTTGTTAGGTATGTCAAAATAAGGTAATGTTTGAAGTATGAATTCTAGGTTGACCCTATCAAATGCCTTGTGGGCATATACTACCATTGCCAACTCTTGTTATTCTGCTTTATCTAAAATGGTCTTATAACTGCTGCCTGAATGCATGTGTTTCCTTACCATCAAAAACCTCTATGGGACAAAGGCTGAGATTAGGAATACTGCACTCTTTACACTGGAGTTAGATTGCCATGAGCCTATTGCAAATTCTGATGATGTCCTTCACCACCTTCAGAACACCCTAACTAACCACAGTTTCCACATCATTTCTCATCTGTCCTCTCCCAGAGTGGTAGCTTCTGGATCCCAAGCCAAATGTCTTAGCTGTACTGCTCTTTCACATTATCTCCTGGATATACAGGATGTCCTTTATCCTCCTTATCATCATATCATCATATCATCCATTTCCAAGCCGTGTCTTGTCAGTAAACCTATGCTTAGTGTAGCAATACTTAGTTCATGCTTGGCGGGTTGATTAATTTTACATCCAGCTTTTACTCAACAAAGCTATCTTATGTAAACCATGTTAGACAACTGGACTATAGATGGCCAGTAGCATATTGTCCCAGGGCTGCTGGGTTTTATGGCTGGTACACACTGGACACCAGAGACACATAAACCCCTCCCACCATTAGTATGGGTCCTAGGTGTAGGTCGAAGTAGGCCAGGTCCTCAACCTACTTGTCACTTGTAAATACCCATGCCCATTTTTTGTAACATTCATCAATGTGACCAGATCACCTAGAGACAATTGTTGCACTTTCTAGTGGCTAGCCCTGATGTGAATTGGAGCTCCAGCAAAACTTTGAAAATGCATATTAGCAGAACTCACAAATCTTATATTCTCTCTAGTCATTTGTGCGATATTAGGTGATAGTTGCTATAATGTAAAATTAATCATATGACTCAGAGTAAATAACTCCTTTTTGCATTTCCTCTTTATGATGGCTTTGGGGGGGTTGGTGGAGCTGTGTTGTTGTCTGTGTTTAGTGGATAACTGAAATAATCAGTTGAGAAGTGATATTATTATGAATGGATTTAATGTTATACCCTATTCTGTTGATTTTTGTAAATACATTTATGAAAATTTGTGATGTCAAAAGCTAAAGAAATGACAGGAGAATAAATACCAGCACTAACTTGTAGATCTGACGTTTCTGTTTTCCCATTCTACCATTTACTGGGATCTATGCAATATTATCAGTCACATCTTATCCCTTTCAGCTATCTTTACTCTCACTCTGTCAACCCTGGCCAGCTAATACACTGCATAGGCTGCATAAGAACTATCACTGTCCAGCAACTATCACCCAAGTTTGAAGTCCATCCTTGAAAGGACCAAGAGTGTGCAGTCAAAGTAGATATGTATGTGTAATCCAGTAAAGTTAACATAAGCTAAGACTTACAGCTTGTTGAATCAGACTGTAAGGACAGCCGAGTGTCTATCTACATTCACCTGAAGTAGGTAGCTTTTTAGATGCATACGCTATACTAGAGGACAGGACTTCATAGAACCTCCAGGAACACCTATACCACTGGTATATTCTACAGTCCATAATAATTGGAAATCAACTTAACATGTTTTTGCGTAGTCCAAAACAATGGCCAATACATAGCTTGTCATCCCTCCCCAAACATGGCAAACCACTTCCTTGGCTTTCATTTTCAGACTACTCCCCCCTCCTTTTCTTCCTTTACTACAGTATCTTCTAGGTAACTCTCTAAATGCTTAACCATACATGTAAATCTCTTTTTAGTCTTCCTTAGCTTGTGTACTGTTCCCTGCAATTCTCCTCCCCCTCCCCCAGCTTCTATTTTTTAACTGTTGAACTCATACTGGTAACTATCTCTGAAAACCTTCTTACCTTTTTCCATAGCTAAAACTTACTGATTGTTTTTCTCAACACTGTTACTTTGCTGATTCACTGGTTGGGCCCGTTCCATTTGCCCTCGCTATACTCAGGCTCACTCTGCTCCCCTACCCTACCCCCAATTCCCAACCACCCATGCAACTCTACATTTAACATATCCCAACTCCACCCCTGCACTTCTTCCAACCTATCTCTGCATTAACAATCAGAACATAACCCAGTTGCAGTTACCCTACAATTAACATCTCTGGCTCATTTACTTAAAGTGCTGCTATCCAGCTTGTCCTTTTAGAAGTTATACTGATGTAACTATAAGTACTTTGCCTAGTAACATTTTACAGTGCAAACTAATATCTTCAGCAAAATCTTATATATTATACAGAATGATTCTGACTCAAACCTTACTAGTGTGCCTCCTCAGCAGCTCCAAAGATATTTAAAGAGAAATACAGGCAAAGGCACCCAGATGTGAAAATTTTCACAACACAAAAAATAAGATCACAAAAGAGGAAGAATGAACAGAAGATTAGTAAAGTAGAAGTTGAACAAATAGAAGCTGAAACTATGGAATACCTGTGAAGTGAAGGATTTAATGTAAAAAGTTAAACATAGGTTATGTCACAGCATGATGGAACAACGAGTCCCCAAAGTCAGGAGAAAAAGGAGGAGCAGCAGACATCTGAAGGAGGAATACAGGCTTGGGAAAGAGAAAGAGATTTAATATGATTCAATATTTATGCAAAAGAGAAAGAAAAGCTAATCAATACAAAAAATCAGCAACAAAGATATTTGAAGAGAAATACAGGCAAAGGCATCTGGATATGGAAAATTTCACAATCCAAAAAAATAAGAAAACAAAGGGGGAAGTAGAAAAGAGAAGTAGTAATAGAGAAGTTAAAGAAATAGAAACTGCAGCTATGGATAACCCGCGAAGTGAATGATGTGTAGAAAATCCAACTCCGGTAACATCAGAGCATGAAAATGAGTCCCCAAATTAAGGCAAAACTAGTGGAATGGGACACATCTGATCAATTTCCATATGAAGATACTTTGTAGCCTTCAGTAGGAAACCAGTACAAAAGTTCAGTTAAAATTCCACAGCAAGGGAAGGAGCAGGAAACAGTGGCAACTCTGACACAGTCAATGTTGTCAAGTGATATTCCAGTGAGCTCCCATATGCAGATGACCCAGGATGAAGCTGAAGAGAATATGTCACAGGAAGATGTTCTGGAGCTTTCTGTAGAATGCCAGCAGGAAATGGAGAACAAAAAATGTGCCCTTAGTTTAGAAAAGAATAATCTAAGGGAAAACTTGCTTGATTTAATAGGTATTGGATTAGTTGGACAGGAAAACAATAAATATGCTTCATGCTTCGAATGATACATAAAAAACAGTATATACCAAGATTATATTATTCCTCATTCTGAAGAAAGTATGGGCCTCCTTGAAACTGATTACATATATAGATCTGCAATAACAGAACTGCATACATATCTTCTGACCTCAACAGATCCAAACATACTAAAAGTCTTGAAACATGATGAGAAGATTACCTCCTTGCTTAGTTTAGCAGAAGTATATTGGTGTCAATAGGGAATGGAAACCAAACCAGAAGTAGATAAACATCAGGCAGCAACTGAAACAAAAGAAAGAATATAAGGTGAAGGACCAGACGAGAAGGCAAGAAATGTGGGAAATGCATAAATATAGTTGCAAGTACAGAAAACTCCTGGAACAACCTCATGTTGATCAGGATCTGATGTAGGAATGGTTAAGGAGATGTGAATTTAAACCAAAAGATGAAAGGTTAATATTGGCAGCTCAGGATAGTGGGCTATGTACACATTGGTTTACAAAGTCCACTGAGCATGTGGAAGAACCAGACAAATGCAGGTTCTGTAAAAGAGAGCTGGAAACAGGCATAATAATGTGGCAACACTGTTACATTGGGGAATGTGCAAACATTACAATATTGTAGTAACTGAGAAGCATTATAAACATGAGCCACAAAGAATTATTGAAAATGATGAAATTTATATATCACATGAGATCACCCATCACCAACAGTTCAAAAAAACAGATGCGATAAAACCAGATCTAGTGGTCCATGAAAAGAAAGACAAAAGTAGCATTGATCACTGAAATTGCTATGCTCAGTGATTACAGTGTCTTACATGCAGAGATAGACACAGTCATAAAATACCAGGATTTGAAGGCAGAAACGAGGGCAATGTGGAAGAAGTATACCCAGACAGTTCCAGTAGAAGTAGGAGCAATGAGACTCATAAAAAAAGATTTTACAGTCTCATTTAGATATGCTACCTATACATATAACTCTGTATGAATTGCAGAAGGAGTCAATTCTGGGTACGCTGTGGTTGCTGTAAAGAGCACTTTTGGCTAACATCAAAGACTGAAACAATTCTAATTCATGAACTTAATCATACTTTGACTTTGGAATGGGATCCATCAGCATCATGGTATTAAAAACCCAAAAGACGTGGAGAAATTAAACAGCAGAGATACCACAGTTTAATAATGCAGAACTACTTATATCACGCCTCAAAAATCAATAATAGGAAAATGCTTTGTTTAGCAGCCTTTTGTATCCCCTCAAGTAAAAGCATCACAACTATGGAAAATATCTTATACTGGATATCCCACCATATAGACCATGAAACAATAATACTAGGAGACCTAAATATACACTGGTAGCTTATTAATAGCAACACCCCATCTGATTCCATAAACCTGTATGGCTTTACCCAATTAATTACAGCACTTACTAGAGTTCACAAAAGTACTGATAGGCAATCAACCTTAGACTGGATTCTTACTAACAGGCCCAACAAAATTAGGGCAGCCATTAACGTTCCAGGCAGCTTAAGTGATCATCAACCTACCTACGCTCTCATAAATTACAATATCAGAGATAAATATATAATTTACAACCAAGTTCATAACTCAAAAAACTTTGGCAAGCACACTTTTATCAAATCCTTAAGAGAATATAACTGGAAAATATTAAACTATATGCCCTTAGACTCTGCTGTCTCACACTTCAATGAGATATTCCTACAAATTATCAATAACTTTGCCCCAGTACATACTAAAAGGGTAAAAACCAACTGTGCACCATGGCTAACAAAAGAAACTAAGAAACTAATGCCACACCATGACAAAGCCTGGGAAGAGGGGCTCAAAAATAGAATACAAAATACATTTCAACTTTTCAAGCAACTAAGGAATAGGACAAAATACCAAATGAAACATGATAAGCAAACATATTATAACATCCTCCAAAATAATCATCAAAACAACCCAAAACTCTTCTGAACATCCATAAACAAATTGTTACATCCTGGCCAAATTACGACCCCCCCCCCACCCCTACATCCAACAATAATACTGGTTCAATTCCCACACTGTTTAACAACTATTTTATATAGACTATATTGTCCCTCACAAACATTGATACTTCCAATACCCTTTCAGTACCAACAGCCTCTGCTAAATATCCTTATCTATTTGACTTTAGCCCAGTACCTATCTCCAACATTAAAAAAAACTCCTACATATGTTAAAACCAGCCACCTTAGCTACTGACCAAATCCCCTCAGATTACTTAAAATGGCTGCAAATGCAATTGATTTTCCAGTCTCTATACTGATAAATAGATCTATATCCAAAAAACACGTTTTTTCCACCTGGAAAAAATATTATTATACTTTTACAAAAACAAGGCATGTCTACAGAGTTTAATCACTACAGGCCCATTGCAATCCTCTCTCTCCTATCAAAAATACTTGCTTCTATACCACCTAAATTCAAATAATATGCTCTCAGAAACACAACATGATTTGAGACACCACCACCCTCATTCATTTCACCAATACTATAAACCAGCATAGAAGCAATGGGAACCTAGTAGCAACTGTGTTCCTAAACGTATCCAAAGCTTTTGTCACTATATCACACCAACCTTTACTAGATGAACACTCTTCTATAGGTTTCTCTTAATACTCCCTTAAATGGTTCCTTAGTTATCTATCTGGAAGGCAACAAGCAGTCAAATGGCAACAGGACCTCCTTTCCTCTCTTCCAGTTACCACAGGTGTCCCATCAGGGCTCTATACCAGGACCCATTCTGTTTAATATTTTAATAAACAAGCTTCACACTGCCATATACCAAGCAAATATAATACAATATGCAGATGATTTGACTTTAAATGTACAGCTTTCACAATATCCAGGCTACAAGAAATTACTCAAATTTCTTTCTCTTTGATCAAAACCTGGCTGAAAAATTCTAACCTACTCCTTAATCCCAATAAAACAAAACTGATGTTTTTTTTATCCCAAAACATTATCTCCATTAGAAACAATCTTCTTTGGTTACATCTGCAGATAATATTAAAACTGAGGTAGTACCACAGACTAAATTACTGGACATTGTAATAGATGACAATCTTAAATTTGATCAACATATTCTTCAAACAATTAAAAAGACCTACCAGAAACCTGTCTCCCTTTGCAGGGCAAATAGTATCTTACAGACCCAGCAAGAAAAACCCAGCCTTGTCCTATTTGCTTTCAACCCTCTTGTATGCCTCAGCTAGCCTTATAAACCTAAGTTCTACATTAAAATCCAGACGAGCCTCCTGTTACAACCAAGTAGCTAAATTTGCTACCAACGCTGTATACTGAACTTACCACTGTCAAGCCTTAAAGCAACTAAACTGGCTAGAGCTTAATAACTATATAACATACTCTCAGCTAGTTATGGCATACAAACTGATATATGTTCACGAGCAATGCCCTGCATTAAAACAAGTTATTATTGCCCTACACCCCCACAAGGGACCTCCATTCTGGTCATGCATTTCTACTAAGTACTACTAAAGCAAATAATTCATCAGGGGACTCACTGTACTCCTGTTACATCTCCAAACTCTGAAACACCATCCCTACACATGTGAAAATGATTGACAAACTGCCAAGCTATAAAACCCAGTTCAAACAATACCTTACCCGGTCCTGGTCATGCTCATGTTCATCACCAGGTTGAGACCCCTAGTGAAAGCACAAACCTCTTATTGCTCATCACTAACTGTTTGCCCTCCTCTGCTTGAACCATTACACCCTTAACAACTTTCCCTCCTGTACATGAGTCAGTACATTCCTTTTCATACACATCCCCTCTTCAACAACACTTCTCATCTTGCTCTTTTTCTAACTGCCCCCATTCACCGCTCTGTCCCTCTCATGTATCTCCTGTATACTTCAGTTATAAACCTTCTAGATATACCAGTACGGAACAGGCAGCCTAACTAGAACTGATCCTGTATAATGCTTTCTCAGTCATATGTTAGTACCACTGTCTCCTATACACTATCAATGTCTCCCTCCTATACAATCTTATAACTTACTGCATTATATCTCTCTTGAACTTTTTACAAACCTATGCACTACTAAAATCTCTCTTCCTGTATAATTTTATAACTTGCTTAATTACATATTTTGAACTCCTTGCAAACCTTTCTTTACTGAAATGTAAGAACACTAAACTTCTTTACAAAAATGTTTTCCCTTCTGCAGTATCAATCCATTTACTTTTGTGAGATTTTACAGCTGGAACAACTGTATAGACTTATAATTGTTGATGTAAATACTTCACTGTATATACCTGTCTTGTAATCATGTCTGTTGTTTCCTGAGAAATGTAACTGTTGTTTTTCTGAGAACTTTCTGAAATTCACTTGTTAATATAAATGTACTGTGGCGAAGCTTTTCTCCCCAGACCTCCATTGAAAATTAACTCTTCCCAGTTGGACTTTCCCGGTCAACGAAGACAAATAAAATAAAATAAAATAAATCATTTTGGCAACCATTTTTAAAAAGATAGACTAATGAATTGTGGAATGTGTGTTATGTTTCATTGTTGCTCACTGTGGATGATGCATGAGATCTACAACTTCATGCCTCATATTGCTCAGAGTATTTTGCTGTCTAGTGAAAGTCTGGTGTTGACAGCACACTTAAATTCACAAGGATATCACAAGATATTAGCAACACCCGGTTAAACAGTTAAAACAGTTAAAGGTGGGCTGAGATAGACCTAGTGAGCAAGGGCGCCACAGGATTTTTTGCTGGGGGGTGCAAACCCAGACGCCAGAGCTCCAGGGTATATCTGTTTACGTGTGGATAACCATGAACTCCTGCTATATTCCATGCTGTAGTACAGAAACTGACAGTGTCTCTGTGGATTTATAGTGTTATCAAATAAGACTTCAAAGGAACTATAGTACTGAACCTGTTCATGTACAAATTATAACATTTCTAGGTGAACCGTATTTTTTAAAAACAAAAACTGAACGTATTATGATTTAAATTTGAAGCTGGCTCAGTATTTTCACTGACTCGTTTATTTTTCTTGATGCCCTTTAATCAAGTCAGTCTAGGGTATGGAAAAGCCAGAATCCATCCTAACATTCACATGTGCTGTGTAGTAAACATGAACCAGCAAGCATAAAACAGACAACAGGTGGAGAAGCCACCAATCCATCGCAGAACATCCCCTCTCCAACTGCACATCATTATGAACAAAATTCATCATTCGTAGTCTTAAAAGGTCCACCCCATTCCACACAGAAAGGGCTTTTACTGTTAATAATCCTAAAGTAATATCAAACCCAAAGCCAGACCATGGTCAAACTGGGCCCTAGGCATGATGATGGATTGGGGCCCCTATACACCCCCCCCCCCGCAGCCATTCCAGAGTCCCATTAATTGGCTGTTTCTCCCCAGTTACCATAAACACTGTTCAAACCTCTCTGTGTACATACTGTTTTCCACTGTACTTCTACAATGATTATTTGGATTTAATTTAAAACTTTTATTTCAAATTTTATAGTACAAACACTGATCAACATTTGCTAAATAAAACAATACAGTCTCACAATGAAAACATACTTAGCATTAAAACTTCTCTGCCCTTGAAACTCACATTCATTGAAACAGCATTGAAACCCACATTTAAATAAAATGCATCTGGCTAGTGGCAGATAGCATTTACCTTTGGGCAGTTTTCAAATCATAGGCCCCCTTGCTCACATTTTAGGACCATGCATGCATGCATGTGTTCTTTGATTCACCTTCCTAATTGTATTAAATTATATTCCCTGTATAATACAGCGCCACTTGTTAGAGCATGTTTTAAATTTATAGTTTTGGATATTTTTCCAGTAAGCAATGAAGCAAAATGTATGAAACTATAATGACAAAACTGCTTAATTCAGAACATTTCATCAATAAAAGTCTAATCAAACGTCTGTTATTACAATCCATCAATATTAGTCAATATGTACAATTTCTACAGAAGTAAACGTCATCTGAATAATTCCACTTTAAAGATATCTGTAACTAATGAAGAGGTTGCTGCTAGCAAACAACTTTATATTTCAGTGTTTAATCTACAAATTCAGTGTTTGCTGTCCTTGAAGAATAAATTGCCCATGTTACATTAAAAAATAGTAAGCTGGTAATGTTGTAATAGGAAATGTATGGCAGACTGACAACAGGTTCATAGTTACTAGGCATCTCCTCCAAAGGAGAACATACTCAGGACTGCAGCATCGCACCCCCCTTAAAGTACAACAGAGTATCAGCAATCCATCTACATGGTGTGGGAGTAGAACCCACAGCCTTCTGCATCAAAAGCAAATATGCTACGTGTTGTGCTACTAACAATGCTTTAAAAATGTCACAATAGTTATGCCATTTGCTAAACAACAGCTGCACATTGTAAACAGACTTAACATGAGCAGCATTAAACCTCTCTTAACCCTGAAGATCTTAATTCCTTATAAAATGCACTTGACACTCATTTCCTTGTAAAATGCAATTAACACTCAGCCATACCTCTCAACCTTGTTGCACAAGAAATCCAGACAAAGCCAAATTTAATGGGGATACAAAGGCCCAAAACTAGAGACAAATGTTAAATACTGCCTGATTTATTGACTCCTGACCACAAATATGAAGATTTCCCATTTCCCTCTTCTAATTAGCTGCTAGTCTTACTAATGTACATTAGCTAACCTTTACCTTCTTTTAATCTCTTTTTACAAAGGTCTACCTGCAGTCCACCTAAAAATCCTTGTAGATGCTCTTTCTAACTATACAAACTTTCTTTATAAAGAGTACAATCAGCCTACCAAAAGAAATGTAATTCGATAAACTAACTGAACTATCCTATATTGCTGTATTTCATGATTGCAAAATTACTGTTGTAAATGAAAATAAACAGCCTATATGTCAATAGGGCTACTCTGTACCTTTGTAAGCTATACACTCACATGTAAATGTAATGACCACCGCACTTATAGTTTGTCAAAGGTTTTTACTTTGTGGAGCTTTTTTCCCTGGGCTCCACGGAAAATGGGTTCCTGGGCCAGTCGGACTTTCCCAGTCAACAAATGTCAAATAAATAATAAATAAATAATCTTAGAAAGTTGCTAGAATAAAAGGTTTTGTGTTACCATGTATTTTCTGAAGGATATACAGACTGAAACCTAATTGGCTGTCATTATTTACTGAATTCAATGCTCACTGATTTGCCAGAAAACTGTGCGTTTTATGAGGAATAGACCTAAAATATGAGGCAAAAATCTGGACAGTTGAGAGCTATGCCCACAACTCCTTGAAATTCAGTTTTTTTAACACTATGATGGCGGCTGAATCGATTCAGGCTGTTGTTTCTTGTAAGTAAGGTACAGGGTTTGAGCTTGAACAAATTAACTAACCACCAGTTATCCAAAGATAGGGCATTGTTTTTTACTGCAGTCACTTAACATGCAATGAATATAATGCAGGCTGATTTGTTTGACATGTACACCCATGTGCTGAACACCCATAACCCTTATGTTCTACACCAATCAGGATTGCCATACTAGCCAGACAGCCTTACAATCGGTTAGAGCCCCAAACAGACACGAGGTAAAGGATTCTCTTGGTTTTCATTTTCTCTTCCCTTCAAAAGGAGAACTGGTTCCCATCAGTCAGCCACACCCTTTAATCCAGTACTCAGTCACAAGGGCTGTTGATTGAACCTAAGTCATCTGCCTAATGAAAGATTGCTTTCCACCTGTAAAATTAGATGTACACTGGAAAATATTACAAGTCAATCATTGAAATTATTCTGACTTAGTATGATTAACTGAAAAGTATGGCTGTGTTATAATATGCATTTAGGAAATTTCTAAACACTTAGTTAAGTGATGCTAGATGTGCATTATACCTTGTTTGGGCACAACTGTATACAAGCAATTTAATACACTGCAGATTTAATTTTCAAAGGTCAGAGAGTACTTATTACCCTATGCTGCTAACTCTTTCATTGAGTACCTATTACCCTATACTGTTAACTCTTTTAATGGTATTTTACTGTAAGCCTTGCTACAAGAATTTTATAAGGCAACTGAACTAATGTGCTTTTGTTGCAAATGATTTAAGGTGAGAAGGATAAGTAAAGTTAAACAGAAGCCTTGACTGGATGAAATGAGATAGTATATTTTCATTCATTAAAAAATATTAGCAACATTTCATTTTGACCAGGAAAGAACCTAAAATAAGCAAATGAGCTCATCAGTTCAGATCTAGCTATTTATTTTTGATTGTTTCATAATATTATGAGAAATTATTCTCAATGCAATACTCTTATACAAGTAAAAAAAAAAAAAAAAACATTTCTCATTATGGGGTTACACCACTAACTCTCACTACAGTGAAGTACAATATTTTTAAGCTAAGCTGTACCAGCAACATGTTGTCATGATCAGTTGCATGCAAAGCAATCCCCAGCTAAAAATCACATGCAAACATACACATGTCAACACACACACACATACATTACTATATTATCTGCTGAAGAAGAATCATTTCACAGAAGCAGCACAAATCTGTCCTGGAGTGTGTCTACAGTCATTCCACAGACGAGGCAGTAGCACAAGAATGGAAGGACTGTTACGTTAAATTCTATGCGAAAAGGAAGATCAAGAGGTATGTGCAGCAACGCAT
Source organism: Protopterus annectens (assembly GCF_019279795.1). Classification (NCBI taxonomy): domain Eukaryota; kingdom Metazoa; phylum Chordata; order Ceratodontiformes; family Protopteridae; genus Protopterus; species Protopterus annectens. The sequence goes on along the minus strand of NC_056741.1, from coordinate 1,281,561,530 downwards.
GTACAGATTCTTTTTGTAATTACAAAGTGACAGTCCCTCAATGAGCAATCAAAATCCAAGGGGGTGCAAGTGGATTGTGGGTGCCTATGCTAGTGAGGACATTTGAAGCAGACGTTTGCTGTGATAAACTGTGTTGAAGGCTTTAGACAAGTCTAGAAATAGGGAGAAGACTAGCCTGCCATTATCTGTAGCTTTTTTGACAGTATCTCTAAAGGTTAGAGGTGCAGTGTTAGTACTATGGGAAGGATGGAAGCTGCGTTGTGTGGGAAATAGGAGTTCTTACTGCAAGAGATACTTTAGCAATTGTTTTTGAACACATTTTTCAAGTATTTTGGAGAGGGACAATAAGATTGATATAGGTCTAAGGTTAGTAATGTCTGTTGAATTTCCTCCTTAGTGCAGATGGCTAATGTGCAATTTTTCCAGAGAGGGAGTGTGGGATTCCTGGATGACCTACTTATAAGGATTTAGGCAGCATAGGCAATGCTGTTGGCTGCTACTTTAAGGTACTCACTTGGAAGGTCATCAGTTGAAGTAAAGCATGGGTTGACTTTGTTTAAGATAGCTTTGTACAGGATGTGGGCACAGGTTTGAAGGTGAAAGTTAATGTGGTGATATGTGGCTGTTGGGCAGGTTTGGGATTAAATGTTGGGGAACCCTTGGTTAGCGCTGCTATACTGTCCATTAAATAAAAGTTGAATTCTATTGCAGTTTCAAGTGATATGATTTTGGGATAGGGGTTAGGACTGAATTTTTCACCAACATGTAACATTTTTTAATAGCTGACCATAATTTTTTAGGGTTGTGTTTACTATTGTTCTGAATGTTATTATAGTATATTTTTATGTCTTTGTTTTTTGCCTTTTAGTATTTTTGTGGAACATTCTGAAGTTTTCAAGATACTGTGGTATTTTATATTTTTGCCATTTTTTTACACATTCTTTCTCTATCCTGAATTATTATTCTACTCTTTTTGACAGCAAAACTGCGTTATTTGTTTTTAGTCTCTTACTTCTAGGAGGTACAAGGCTATTTAGGATATTTAGGAAAAGAAAATTGTATTGAATTCATTTACAACATCATTTTAGGATGTTCCGGCTAATAGATGATAGGGTGTGAATTAATATTTCTGGGATAAACTTGCCCAGGTTGTGTGTTGTTTTATAAACATGCTGATTAAGTGGATGTGTGAGATGCCTAGTTGATTAGATTCAGAGATAGTCACTGAGAGAGTCTAACATTGTACCTGTTGTAGTGAATTTGCTAAGGTCTGATACTAGGATCCAGTCTAATAAGGAATTTGATGTCTTACTATAAGGTGCGTGGCTATTAATTAGTTGTGTGAAACCGTATAAATTCATGCTGCATGTAGGGGAGTTCAAGGTTATGTCATACCCACTTGATATTGACATCGCCTAGTAATACTTTTTCTTGTTGAATTGTTATAGATATCCAATGTAGGATATCTTCCAATAACCATATTGTCACCAGAGGGGATATATAGGACAGAAATACATCTTTGTTTATATTTGTTTATTTTCAGGAAAGTAATGAGAAGCCCGAGGTCAATTATCGCAGAGAGTAGTCAGTCTATAGCTAGTACAAAGCAATTAGCAAGGACCCACAAAGTGGAATGCAGAAATGAATGCAGAAACCAGGAAGCTAGAGAAACTAAGTAATTAACCTATACATTCAGGGCCAGCGCCACCATTAAGGCGAATTAGGCATTCACCTAGGGTGCAGATCATGAGGGGGCGCAGCCGGGTGGCTCGTAGCGAGTATTTGCGGAACTCAAAGCGGCATGCATGCATGCTCTAGTTCCGCGTTAATAACAACAACAACAACAACAAAAAAAAAACACACCATTGCCGGACTGCATTAAAAACAGTCCGGATTAACTTGGACTATTTAGTCAGCAGTCACGTATGTGATGTGGCTGCTGATTAGTCCTATTGCTTTTGTGCTTTCTTCCCGATCTTTGCATTGGGTAAAGCATCGAGCGAGAGTGAGAGAGCAGCAGTGGAGTCTTCTTCCGGGGCATGTGTGAATTTTATTACTGCTAATTGAAAACTAATCCACAGACCACAGTGACAGCAGATAGTTCAGGTAAGTGTGAAAAAAAATAATGGGTTCTTCTGAATGTTTTTTTTTTTTTTTTCAGCAGGGCCAACCAGATATACATATTGCATATATTTTTCCCGGCAGGGCCAACCAAATACTACAGACTGAATTTTTTTTTCCTGGCCTGGTCAACCAGGTATTTTCTTTAATTTTCTCCTGGTAGGGTTGACCAGATAATTTATGTATTTAATTATTTATTATTTTTGGCAGGATTGACCAGATACTGTTTAAAATGAAAAAGTGGACTGGTTACATATTTGTTCTTTGTTTTTAACATCCTGGGCCTGACGTTTGGCAGGGTCAACCAGATCATAGTACAAGATGAAATCTGCAGTGGGCTGGCTGTTTTGGGGGCAGTTTGTGGTTTTCTAACACTTCTGACATGATCAACCAGATACTAGTAGTAGGTAAGGTTAGGTAGTGTGTGTGTTTTGGGGGTTGTTGATGACTTTTTTTTAATAAACTACCCTGGCAGGTTTGACCAGATACTAGGGATGCAATGTGTTTTGGGGACTGTAGATTTTTTTTTTGTAATACACTGGCATGGTCAACCAGATACTAGTGGTCTGTGCATTCTGGGGGCTGTTGATGACTTTCTTTTTTTCTTTTTTTTATACTATGTTGGCAAGGTTGACCAGATACTGGTGATGCAGTTTGTTTGGGGACTATTGTGTGTGTTTTTTTTAATACTGTAATTAACTGTCTGGCATGCTCAACCAGATACTAGTGGTCTGTGTGTTTTGGGGGCTGTTGATGGCTATCGTTTTGTAGGGGTAGTCAAGATAAATAGGACTGTTTGTCAATGTGTTGTTGTAAAACAAGGGGTGCACTAATAAGTTTTGCCTAAGGCACAAACTAACCTAGCACTGGCACTGTATATATTCTAATCTATTGGTCAGGAGAAAAAACAGTGGCCAACTTAGTAAGTGGCTCTTAGAGTGCAAGGACTACTCCTTTGGGGGAAATGTCACAGCCACTTTCAAACACAGGACAGGCACATATTTGACTAGTTAAATTTGATACACAGCAAGGGTTTTCATGTTAAATTTGAATACATTGCACAATGACAAAATTCACAGTGAAAACTTTCAGCAATTGGGCCTTGTGGTAGAGCTCTTGCAGTATCGGGATCAGGGTTGGATGCAGAGACCATAGGCTCTAAAAGGAAAGAAAAGAGAAAAACTCTACTAAACTATAATATTATATTGAGGGAATAAAGTTAATTCTTATTCCTGGAGATGAGGAAAGACCACAGTGAGTTGGATCAAGAGAATATTTGTAAAAGTAAAGAGGTGGCAAGAAAGCTTATGAATGTAAGGTCAAACTAGATTTAGGAGGCAACATACTGATAAAGAATCACAGTAGCACAGTCTGTAGAGCAAATTATCATAACATAGCACTAAACTGACAAGCAAAATATAAAACTATCGCTTAATAAACATTCGTTGGATTAACTAGTACATTAAAAGAGTGTTACATACAGAGCTGGACAGAGTACTAGGCAGCCTAGGCAGTTGCCTAGAGCCCACTGGCTTTGGGGTGTGGCAGCCACAAAAACTTGCATTTTTTCTTTAAGAATGCACTCTGCATGCATTATGTTTCTTCTTTAAGGATGCACGGAGAGTTCATCCTTAGTAGCATTTGTACATGTATGACACACACACACATTTAAACTAAAACAGAGCACGCATTTTTTAAGAAACAAGCACAATTTGTTTTGCTGTTGCAGTTCTGGATGAATGGATCATGTGTGTGTGTGTGTGTGTGTGTGTGTGTGTGTGTGTGTGTGTGTGTGTGTGTGTGTGTGTGTTGCTTAACTCATTCAAGTTCAAACCATGTACCTTCAATACAAGACCCTACAGCCTGAATCTTCTACACCAACTGCCAAACTGTCATCAGCAAGTGCATTTAAGGACTGTTGAGTTTCAGTGCATTTTCAAAGAATGTTGAGCTCAAGGAAATGGAAGTTTACTGTTGCTCATGCTAAGTCTGTTTTCAATGAGTTAACTGTTTTGTTTAGCAAATGGCCATCATCAGTGGTTGTGCTATAAATTTTAAAAGCAGTGTTAGTAACACAACAGGTAGCATACTTGCCTTTGGTGCAGAGGGCTGTGGGTTCTCCTCCTACATGATGTACATGGAGTGCTGATATTACAGTGCTTCCTTTAAGCGGGGATTGGGGGTACTGCACTCCTAAGTGCGTTCCCCTTTGGATAAGATGCCTAGTAACTATGATCCTGTTGCCGGTTTGGCAGACATTCCCTTTTTCAATATTACCAGCTTACCATTTTCTTTTTTAACATAACATGGACAGATTAATCCTCAAGGGCAGCAGGCTCTGAATTTGTACATGAACCACTAAAATATAAAGTTGTTTGCCAGCAGCAACCTCTTCATTCGTTATAGATCTCTTTAATATGGAATTATTCAGATAAATTTTACTTCTGCAGAGTTTATGTATAGTGACTGATATTGGTGGCTTGTAATGACAGAAGTTAAGTTTGAGTGGCATTTTGTGGTTGAAATGGTCTGTAATGGGTAGTTTTTTGTCCTTATTGGTTTATATGTTTTTGTTTCATTGTTTACTGGAAAAATGTTCAAACATACAAATGTAAAACACACTCTAGCAAGTGGTGTTTGTATCATACAAGGAATATAATTTTAATACAGTCAAGATGGTGCATCAAAGAACATATGCATGTATGCATGGTCCAAAAAATTTGTACAAGGGGTCTATCATTTGAAAACAGCCCATTATCACTGGTCAAATGCATTTTCTTTGAATGTGGGTTTCAATTCTATTTCAATAAATGTGAGTTTCAAGGGCAAGGAAGTGTATTGTTTTCATTGTGAGACTGTATTGTTTTTTTAGCAAATGTCTATCAGTGTCTGTGCTATAAAATTTGAAATGAAAGTTTTAAATATCTCTAATCATTGTAGAAGTAAAGAAGAAAATACTATGCACACCAAGGTTTGAACAGTGTTTATGGTAATTGGGGAGAAATAGACAAGTAATGGGACACTGGGGATGGGAGCTGTTGTGTGTGGGGCATGCCTAGGGCCCCAGTTGACCATGATCCAGCTCTAGTTATATATACCGAAACACCAGCAACTGACATTACATACATACTTGATAAAGGGCAGAGGCTAAACATACATAAAGTTTATCTGGGTTGAATGAAATTAATACAAATAGAACACACTACCTAGGACTTCTCATATTTCTACACATTCTTAAAACACATGGAAATGTAATAACATATAACACATCCCTGCATTATGATCTGTGGAGGTAGAGAATATTGTCACAGGATGTCACAATTACCAGCTCATATCCAACTTTTAATTTGTTTCCTGTATGGAGCCCCTTATATTTCTTAGCATTAAATCCCAGCTGCTATCTTTTGGCCTAAACTACTAGCCTTCCCAAACCCCAAAGTCCCTTTTCAAACTTGATCTCCACCCTACTTTTCCAAAGTAATGCTATTCACAATTGTATTTATCCACCTTCATTGTTATTTCCAACATGTATACTTTAAAGAGACCTGGTCCCAGGACCAATACTTGCAGCATACCCTTGTTAGATCCATTTGTTTAGACATATCTCTCCATAACCATTGTCTGTGTCCTTTTTAGCCATTTTCTCCCCATTGTGTCACTTATCCACCAACCTCCTATCATATTTAGCATCCTTAGCAGCCACATACATAGGACTGAGTCACAGGAATTGTTGACTTCCAGTTAGAGTACATCTTCCAATCTGTCTCTTTCTACCTTCCTGGACACCTAATCATAGACCACGATTAGGCTAATTTTAAATGAATTTTTTTTTCACTGTTAATACATGACAGCTATTGTTCTAAAGGCTGTCCCCATCCAAGAAGTTACTCAGCCTTTCCCAGAAGATCTTTTCCATGATTTTCTCTATCATTGAGGTCAAGTTAGCTGGCCTATAGTTCCTGGAGGTACTTCTTTCTCCTTACTTATACAGAGCACGCTGTGTTGATTTCACAGTGCCTTGGAATCAAAAGTCTGTTTAATAGAATTATATGAGGATCTGTTAGCACCCTAGCTAGCTGTTCAGTTATCCATCTTGAACCTGTAGCAAAAACCAAATCAATTCTCTAATAAATTCCAGAGTCAAAAACTGCATGTGATCATTCCACTACCAGCAATTTTCACACATGCAGTAGCTACAAATAGAATATTTGCTGGTCTTGCACAGTCTGGGTAAAAATGTGTTATGTTTGGGCTGATAGAATCAAATCGGTGAAGCTTCAGCTCTCCTTGTTAAATTCATAATATTCATTGTAATGAAAAGTGAATTTTGAGTTTAATATGCAGAAAGTGTCTGCAATCTGAGATTCTTGTTGAATCTGAATTGGTAAATTAATAAAGAAGTGAATTTAATATAGCTGAGAAATGAACTGCCTAGACATTTCCACATTTACCTTGTGAGTTAGTGTAGATATCAAGCACCAGAGGCCAACAGGTGATGCAAATAAGTGCTTGTCTCTTCATCTGCATGAGCATTACATTTCATAAACAAAACAAAAAAAAAAAACAAAGGGCTAAGACTGCTGCAGCTTTTAGCCTGCTAAAAATGTGTATGAACTTAAAGAGTGAAACAAATAAACAGATCCAGAATGTGAAGGTCTGGCTCACTTATTTGAAAAAAAGTAGAGAAAGCAAGAGTAAAACTCAAGGCCAGTTTGCAAAGGAGTTGCTCTCAGTGTAAGTCTGCCCTGATTCCAAAAGACTTGCTCACGGTGTAAGTGACTTAAGTATAAGGCCTATCTAAAAACAGGCTTACACAGAAGCTAGATTCCAAAAGCCTACTTTCACTGAGAGCAGGTCTTCTGGAATTGGGCCCATAGTAATGCTGCAAGGCAGATTCAGAAAAAAATTATAGGATAAGGTTTGAAAAGTTGATTAAAAAATATATTGTTGCTAAGACAGAAGGATGGCTAAACACAAGTTGAATTCCTCCAGAAAAGTCCAAGTGACTGGTGCATCACAGCAAGCTTCCTGCTATGTAATTTAATGGGATCACAATTCATTGCAACCAAAACAATCTACAAGTGATCATTATCAATGTGTCTGTGTATTTATAAATGGGATATCCTGGCAAATCTGAGGCAGGTACAGCTGATGAAACAGGATCGCTTCAAAGCTAAAACTACTGAAGGTCCACCAACAAGCACTAAAACTGATATAATGTAAGCTGATCTGCAGCAAGTGAATTTAAGCCTTCTCAAAGATCTGAATGGAATTCATGACCTTTCTTCAAGTGATGGTCAAGGCTTTGTGAGTTGTATTTAGTTCTATAGATTAAGCAGAAAAAAAAACATATTCTGCCTCTGAACTTTTTAACTGACAGAACACTGTTTGTTTTGAGTACTTCTATCACCAGAGTGTCCAATGCAAAACTCTTTGTTTTTTTGTTTCTTTGTTTGTTTGTTTTTGTTTGCTTGTTTTTCATGCATAGAACTGAAAGACATTGGAATACAATATGTTTCAGGATACTTGTGTCCAACTTTTATTTCTGCTGTGCCTGTTTAAGCCTTTGTGGTCCAAGTTTCAAACTAAGTTAAATAACTCTGATTAGTGTACCTGCAGGCTCCAAGACAGTGCTTGCACACTTTCACTGCAGGCTTCAAGACAGTGTGTGCACACTTTCACTGCAGGCCTGCTGAACTAGAAACAACAGAGTAACAAACTGAGTGCATTTAGGGAGTAAGTGCTGTGCATTTGGGGGTTAAACACATCAAATAATGCCAGTATAGCTGCAAACTTTTCATTATTCAAAAATATGTCTTATTACTCTATTAACCTTCTACATGAATAAAGTCAAAATTTTAAAAAGTGTCTCTGAATTTGAGCATTTGCTCCTGATTATTTTTGGTGTTGTCCCTGCTATTAGAGAAAAACAGGTTTAGAGCTACTAAGATGACAACCACCCAACAGTACATTTCTGCTGACAATTTTGTTTTATTCAATCACATTTATTGATTTTCTTAATAAATTAACACCATAAAATATAATATAATCAGATGTGCAATCACAGTAATGTAAGTTTAATCCGAGGTAAATATCAGTTATGATTAACAAAATAAAAATCTGAACAATGGATATGAATCTCAATTATAATATAGACAAATAGTTATTTTGATGAAGTAGCGTCATCAAGGAAGCATTGGCCATGAAAGGGAAAGCTGTGGTATGAGGCTTTTCTTTTGCTGCCACGGAGGGAAGTTTGACTGTAGCCACTACAGCTGCCATATGAACATGTATCAACCACAAGAGAAAACGTGGCATGAGTTGTATGTTGTGTAACAAATTATTTAATTTGTAATACTTATACTTCAGTCAAGGGATCTAGCTTTCAAGTTTGAAGTTCATATTTATTTACAAGAAAGTTCATTGAAAAAAAATACAGTTTACACAGGGTATTTATTACACAGTGCTCAGTCAGTTGCAGTCTCATAAATTATTTTTCTAGTAAATGTTCATACTTTGTAGGCTTTACACACTTAAGGACATGTGCAATACTTTTTACAGTCAAATGCAGTATCTTCTTCACATGTGGTTCTGACAAGATGGCTGGCTAAAATAACAAATATGTCACAAGACAGAGCTAGATTCCAGTGGGTTTCTCTTTGGACAAGGATACCTGAAGTCCCTTCTTGCGCAACCTGACAAGCAGGAATATATCCAAGAAGTCTTTCATTTAAATGATATCAGACCCCTTCACTCACAGAACACCCTCTAAATTGTCTTTCTTCTGGTACATTATTCCTTCTAAAAGTCCCACTGGGACTCTCTTCAGACCCAAAGGTTACACATTTGCTGACTAGCAGGGTACTGGGCTTTCGGTACTGACTAAAGTTTGCAGCTGTCTATGGTTATCTTTTACTTAGAAACTGCAATACACCAACAAATTCAGAGGAAGACACAGTAGTAGTTGATATCCATTTTTATCCATTGAAGGCGAATAGCTGAGGTACCAGGACGGAAGGAATAAAAATGGATATCAACTACTACTGTGTCTTCCTCTGAATTTGTTGGTGTATTGCAGTTTCTAAGTATTCGAAGCTTGTCTTTAATAGTGTTTGTTTTTCGAATATGGTTATCTTTTATCAGCTTGCTTATCTCTGTACTAGTGCATTTAAAGAGATCAACCACCAAAATGCTGCATGACCCCCACTTCATGCAGAACCATCACCCCAAGCTGTAACATATGGAATTTTTGCCAGGGGTAAGCCATCTTTTTTTTTTTCAGTGTGCTATGACCAGGTGGATAACTGAAGGACTGTAATGTCACTGCTCACTGAGACAACTTGAGGTTGCTTTACTTTTATTGGTATAGCCACTGAAGTGGGTATGATCTGTAGCAAGAACAGGCTCTCTGCCCAGTAGGTGTCTTTTTAGGCTGGTGAGGGCCCAGTCAGTGGGTAAACACTCCTTTTCAACTACCAGATAGGACTTCTTGGCATTTCTCAGCTTTCTGATATTACAGCAGAAAATATATTCCACCCTATTTATAACCTATAGCTATGTCTAACTCAGAGGCATCTGTGTACTAAGAACTGTTCTGAGAAATGAGGGGCTATGAGTATGGGCTCTGAACATAACATATTCTTTAGTTGCCTAAAAGTTTGTTCTGATCCATTTGTCCATTTTATCTTCTGTGGAGCCTTATCATTAGTCCTATCAGTCAGAGGGCAAGCAATGTCTGCCATATAGCAATTAAACAATGTGAATCCTTTTGAGGCCTGGAGTACTTCTCTTACAGAAAAAATAAATGGTATGGCAGCAGTTGGTCACAGTTTTTCCTGTTTAACTCAATCGAATTCAAAACACAACCTTTAAAGTTTTCTTGAAGTGTTCAACCAGCCCATGTGTTTGAGGGTGGTACACAAATGTCCTTAGATGTTTAACTTTAAAGCACTGGCAAAGTTCATGCATCACTTTGGGGATGAATGCAGTGCCTCAGTCATTAGGATTTTCTTTCCACATATTTATTAAAACACACTTTACACAATGACATTTGTAAAATTACATTAATAGAAAAGTAAACAATCACAGCGACATTTCCCTTATTTTCATGCAGTATATATTTAGGGTTCCTTTTTAACAAGTATCAGTCACTTGAACATTCCATAAATTGTTCAATCCCTGCCTTCCCTTAAACCTCACTCCCCTTCCTGAACATTACTCTGCATGTACTGTTCCCAGAAATTCAATTTATTTCTATGTAATTTGTGCCTTCCATTTTCTAAACATCCCACCTCCAGTTCTATTTCATTTACAATATGTAGTACGTACATTACAACTGGTTTAGATTTTGATTTTGATTTTCAAGTTATTGCTTTTTGGACAGTCAGTAGCATTAATCTTAGTAAGGCCTTATTATGTATAGATAAATCAGATACTGTGTCCCAATTTAAAAGAATAATTTCCTTAGTTACAATCATTTGCCTCCTCAGCATTTCTTACAAAGTATTCTGTGGGGAATTTTTTAAATCTGCCAACATGTTACACTCCCAAAAATCATGCTTCCAGTTATCCCTCTCTTTCCCACCACACCGTTAGTATTTGCTGTCTACCTGAGGGAAAATTCCCTGAAATCTGATTGTGGTATAAAAATACCTATGCTAACAAATCCTAAACCTTATGAACTTGGAATTCCTACCATATAAAGGAGCATTACTAATTATTTTGCCATGGACATTGCATTGAATCTTCATATTGGTGCTGCCTGAGGAAAATTAGTTGCATAATCTGTAATTACCAGGATGTATTAATGGCCATCAAGTTTTTACAAGTGGGCCTACAAAGTCAATTGCTATACATTCAAGAAGGATCCCTAAAATAGATTAATGTAGCAGACGACTCTTAACTCCTAGGCTGCTGTCCTTTGGCACTCTGAGCAGGCTGCACAAAAGTTCTCTATGTGTTTCATAATACCATGCCAATAAAATCTAGTCAAAACTCTAGCCTTGTCTTTGTTCCTAAATGATTGTTCCAAATTTGACTGCATGCTAATTCCAAGTCTTCTAAAACGTTTTATAACTGATAAGTTACTCCCTAGTTTTCTTTCAGTTACTCTAAGTAGCAGGCTATTTGTTGTTGTCTTTCGGCTTTTCCCGGTTAGGGGTCACCACAGCGGAACTCCGGTCTGCTAATGATTGGCAGTAGATTTTCACGAATGCCAAGGTGCCAGCTCGACGTCCAACCTTCAACGAAGGCACACCAATTTACGCATGTCTTTCAAATGCCCACCTAACAGCAGGGAGGACATGCAGACTCACCACAGAAGGCACTCCCCGCACTCCAGCCGAGAATCGAACAGGAGAACCTCTTGCTGTAAGGCAACAATGCTACCAAAGCAGCACCACTGATGTCTCCTAGTTCCAAATAGGGATACATAGTGGACCTATGTGTTTTTTTGTTTTTTTGGGGTGGATCCCCATCTATGTTCTGTCTAGCCCTAATTAGGGTATCATCTTTCCACTGAGATTTTTCTGAAATTGACATGGCTTACCTTGGAGATCACTCAAGTCTGTGTTTTCCTCAGTATTCTGACATGAAGTGTAGGCTGTGGCCTCTTCAACTATGAATACAGGTACAGGCTTTCCCCCTTCAACTAGATCACCCTGAAAATAATCTTCCATCAGGGCTAGCTGCTGCTTCTCTCTCTCTCTCTTCTTTCAGTATGAAACCCATTTATCCTTTCCTTGGTTTCTCTTTCTATTTATCTTAGTTTATTCTTAACTAGAAGTCCTTCTCTATGAGCTTCTACACTTACTTCTTATCCTTATAACTGTCTGGAGTCCTTTGCTTAAACTCAATCTCAGTGTCAGTTTCTATACTGATTTTCTTCAATATTTTAACAGAACTCTTTTTACAAGACTCAGATTTATTTATCCCTTCCACCCAAATCTAAACTTTAGCTCGTTTTGAGTACTCTAGCTTTGTATTTTTCTCTTTACTAGGACAATATACTTCCAGCAGTGTATCTAGCTGAAACCTCTCTCCCCATTAAATTACATAAAACTTTATAAAAGGGAAATCTTGGCCAATGATTACATCATGAGATGAATTAAATCTCAGTACTGCAGGATGTAATACTTTACTTAAGAACAGAAGCATAGCTGGTTCAATCAGCATCCTGGGCTGGTACAATGTACCAGTGCACCACCCCCTCAGCTCTTCAAAAAAAAAAAGCACTTCACTGTAATAAGCTGATCACTACATTGTAAGTGATCAGCTTATTACAGTTAGTTCTATACCATGTGGCCCCAGCTCTTCCACTGAAGAGGGAAAAAAAAAGTGGAAGTTCCTTCTACTGGCATACCAACCAGGTGGCCACATGCATGACATGACCCCACCCCACCCTAGCCTTTGCTGTGGTCTGCCCCAACCCTCCTTCAACATATTTTATTAAAAGAATATTTTTTTTTCTTTTAAGCTGTAGCAAACTGTTTGCTACAAATGTAGTTTTTACCCTACCCACACGGAGCGCTACAGTGCTTTTGTTTTAGTTTAAAAATGTCTTCTTTTTAAAGTGTAGGAAACTGCTTGCTACAAATGTAGCAAATAGTTGCTAGAGTTTATACCCTGCCTGCATAGAGAACTACATTGCTTAAGTTTTAGTTTAAAAAAACAGATTTTTTTATTTATTTTTTCTTCTTTTAAACTGTAGCAAACTGCTTGATGCAATGTAGTAAGCAGTTGTGACAGTTTAGACCACACACAGAGTGCTACTGTGCTCAGGTTTTACCACAAATACAATACCAGCTTTTAAAAGCTGGTATTGCATTAAACAGAGATTGGGATCAGCTGATCATGCCCCCCAACCCAACACTTTGCACCTGGGGAAGTTGCGCTTCTCACTCTGCCCTAGCTATGCTACTGCCTAAGATTGTCTGTATTAATAATTGTGTTACAGGGTATTTCCTCTTGTCTCCATGTACATACATCACTTCAGTTTTCTGTTTTCCAGTCGTTTATGCTTGCAGTCCTATTTAAATTTAATCTGTATAATCATGTTTCCTGAATCCAACAATCATAATCATTCCTTTCTCTCTACTACCATAGTTAGTTGCATAGTTAGGAGAAGGCTTATTACTAATACTGTGTGCTAGGTAGTCTGATTAAGAATCTGCATGTTCACTTATTAATACAGTAGAGAGTCGATTATCCAAACTAATTGGGACCTAAGGTAGCTCGAATAATCAAACTGTTCAGATAATCAAACATACATTGAACCGGATAAAAAAACTTCTAAAATCTTGTTTTTTCTGCATGCAGGGAATACACTTTTTAACCATTCAGTGATCCCACTGGACAGTAAACAATATTTTTCACACACAAGCAGGCTACAAGCTCAAACAGCATGCACAAGTGAATATAAATAAATATATATATATATATATATATATATATATATATATATAATGTTTACATATTCAGACTTTATGATTTTTCCTACCCAAAAACTTTGGAAGGCTGCATTTGGATAATTGACATTTCAAAAAGTCCACAGGTTCTCAAAAAACACCTTTAATTCCAAAACGAACAATCCTTCAATGTAAAATGAATCATTTTACGTTGAAGGATTGTTCGTTTTGGAATTAAAGGTGTTTTTTGAGAACCTGTGGACTTTTTGCCGTGTTTCCAGCTTTTTACCTGGTCGATATTTGTTGTTAGATTTTGTTTTGGATGTGTAATTGACATTTCAGATAATTGATGTTTGGATAATCAACTTTCTACTGTATGTGCTCTATTGCAACTATATGCTGCTCAGAAGACTTAATGTCACTGTACCAACGAAGCGACTAAGCAGCTCACCCTACTATTCAGGCATGTCCAAAGGGCAACTTCAGGTGCACTCTCCAGTCCAGCTGGTGAATCTGGGTATCCTGAGGCAATGTTCCAACTGCCTCATGTACACAGACAACCCTCTGCTCCCACCACAAAACACTAACATATGAGAGAGATGCAATTATACAGCCAAACTGGAAGCTAAGCTGTCTCCACCCAAGACTGGAACAGACAGTCAAGAGGAGAAGGTTAACACTTGCACCACAACTCCAGCTGCACACAGACCTACTAAAACAGCACTGGCAAAAAATACACATAAATACACAAAATCATACTTGGAGGCTCTAAATAAAAACCTGCAAAAGCATCAGAGACCTCCAAAGCAGACACCCAAACAACCTGCACTTCCCGTCACAAACCAGACAACACATAAACACAAAATCAGTGTGCTGCACAATCACAGCCCTTAAGGTGAAATAACATACCTAACACACTAGTAATAGGTGACTCTATAGTCAGGCACACTGATGTCCCACTCACTAGGCTGGACAAGGCTACTGTTAGCTGCCTGTCGGGAGCCAGAATCCGCCACATAACACAAGTCACTCCAGAACAAGTACAAATATGACTCTGTCATTGTTCATGTTGGTGTGAATGACCTGAGACGTACCTCCCTGGACTACATGAAAAGAGACATGGAAGAGCTCCCTGATCATGTAGCCCAGGCTGGTATGACCCTGACCCTGAGTAGCATCCTGCCCTCACCAAGTATGATACCTCAGTATAAAGAAAAAATGATCAATTTCAACAATTGACTAAGCTTCTGGTGTCATTCAAAGGGGATCCAGTGTCTGTCAGCCTGGGATGACATGCTCAAGAAGCCGTGTTGCTTTGCAAGAGGCGGCTTCCACCTGTCACCCCTAGGCTTCCGAATACTGGCCAAGGCTCTTGCTGCCCCTCATTGTGCCTTTTTTAGGCAAGGCTCAAAAGTCAAACTCACCTCTGTAAACAGCACAATTAGCAAAAAACTGAGGGTTATGCTACTCAATGCCAGGAGTTTAAATCTCAAAATGCATGCGCTCGAAGCACTCCTCAGAATGGAGAACGTCGACATCTGTGCAGTAACTGAAACCTGGTTCAAGGCTCCAGAGAGCATCCCAGCACTACTGGGCTACAACTCATACCACACGTTTTGGCCACAGAACATGGACCAAAACACAAAAGGAGGGGGTGTATCCATATTCATCAAGAATACCTACACCTCCAGGTTAGTGGCGCAGCATGATACCTCTGAGATCATCCATATGCAACTAACATCGGGCAAATCTGCACTGCAAATTGTGGCCTGCTACAGATCACCCTCCATGACCCAGGACCATCACTCCATCTTTCTGGAGACACTGGAAAACATGAAGATCCTGCCAAACACCCTGATATTGGGCAATTTCAATTACCCTACCATTCACTGGGAAAACTACTCGAGTACAAATTCCCAGGCCCAGCGCTTCCTGGAATTCATCAACTCAAATGCCCTGGATCAGCTGGTAAACTCCCCTACCAGAGGTGAAAACATATTGGACCTGGTCTTCACCAACATGGGTGACAGGTGTTCCACAATGGAGGTCAACCCATCACTGGTTAGATCAGACCATAAACTAATCACTCTGGATGTCCACACCCCACCACCACCCCAACTAAGGAAACCACAGTAAAACACTTTTCTAAAGCAAACTTCACCTTACTTAAGACAGAGATGGTAGGTTTCACAGCCCCCACGGTAAAGAATAACGCTGCCCAAGATGCAGAAACCTTTACAAATGTACTCTATGAGCACCTACAAGGATGCATGGATCATGCCATCCCTAGCAAAACCAAGACTCACTCCTCTAAGAGAAGGAAACCAGTTTGGTGGACCCCTGCAATAAACAGGCTATACAATAATTCGGAAAAAAAGCAAATCCCAAGAAGAAAAGACATCCTTGATCAGTATCAGTAAGAAACTGAGGTCCCTCATGAAATCATCCAAGGCTAACTTCGAAAGAAAAATAGCCAAGGATTCAAAAGATAACCACAAAGCCTTCTTTAGCTATGTTAACAATCTAAGTGGCAACTCGCAGATATGCACTGAACTAGTGCAAAATAGCACAAAATATACTGAACCTACTGATATTGCCAACATCCTGGCAGATAGATTCAGTGCAAACCTCACCACCTTCTCACCTCCAAAAGGGCCCACAACAATACCGGAAAAGTGTAGTGTCCCAAAAATCACAGATGCACAGGTGAAAACAGGCCTTTCAAAAGCCAAAAACACAGCATCACTGGGACCAGATGGTGTCCCAGGCTGCGTCTTGCATGAACTACAGAACAAACTAACCCCCCACCTAAATATGCTGTTCAGCCTCAGCCTCTCCACAGGCTATGTGTCCATAGAATGGCGCACAGCAATGGTTATTCCTCTCCACAAAGGAGGGGCCACAACTGACCCTGGTAACTATCACCCCATAAGCCTGACTAGCCTGGTCTGCAAGGCTATGGAGCACATCATCATGGAACTCATTAACATTGACATTGGGAACCTCCAAACACTTGACCCGACCCAGTTTGGCTTTGTTAAGGGCAGATCATGCCTACTAAACCTGGTTGACTTCTTTGAGACAGTCACCAAGGTTGTAGACAAGGGAAAGGTGGTTCACACATCCTACCTTGACCTCACCAAGGCTTTCGACACCATTCCCCATTCGGATAGTACAGAAAAACTCACCAGCCTGAACATAAACCCCTAAGTCATGAGATGGGTTGCCAACTGGCATACAGACAGAACTCACACAGTAAGAATAGCGGGCTCCAGGTCTGACTCTAAACCAGTCACAAGTGGTGTCCTGCAAGGCTCGGTCCTGGGACCCCTACTGTTCGGCATATACTTCTCAAAAGTACAGGCAAACACAGGAGGACTATGGCTAAGCAAGTTCACTAATGACTGCAAACTGGGAGCCATAATTGACTCTCCAGCTGGCACGGACATCCTTCAAAAGGGCCTTACTGAGACAGACACCTGGTGTCAAAGTCATGGCCTAAAGCTAAATGCCAAAAAATGCATAGTCATCCCGTTTGGGAAAAACAAAACACCCACGAATTACCACATAGGTGGCAGCCTCCTTAATACAGAAGAGGTGATAAGAGAGCTGGGGACCCAGATAGATAGTAATCTCTCCTTTGACAATCATATTGCCAAAGTAGTTAGGAAATCCTTCTATGTGGCCCATCTAATTACTAAAGGATTCGCATCTAGAAATAAAGAGGTCATAGTGCCCCTCTACTCGTCACTCATTAGACCCATCATAGAGTACAATGCCCCATTTGGGATGTACCTCACAAGACACTTCCAACAGCTGGAAAGACCACAAAAGTACCTCACCAAGAGGATTACTGGTCTCAAACATATGTCCTATGCAGCCCGACTGGAAAAACTCCGGCTGTACTCAGTGGCATATTGCTTACTCAGTGGTGATCTCTGCCTGACTTACAAAGCCATGTCCAACTCAGAATTGATGGACATGCTTCCCCTAAAGAAATCCAAGTCACTGCGAGCCACGCGCTCTAGTGAGCTAAACCTTGCCACAACAATAAATAGAACATGCTGGAGGGATAGATTCCTGTCACAGAGACTCCAATGCTTTGGTACAAAATTCCAAATTACATCAGGCAGAGCCGCTCACTAACACTCTTCAAGAGAAACCTTGACGAGTGGATGGGTAACAGAAAATACACCCCTGGGATCACTTCATTGGCTCTGCTTGACAGAGGATCAGTTAATTAATCAATGGGGCGGCGAAAGCTGACACACGCTGGCTAGGCTTATAAATGCCCTCAAGCAGATAGCCTAGTACCTACCTATAAACCTATGAACCTATGTAGTCTACCCACTTTCTTAAGCTATTATGGAGTGCTCTCTACAATTTATCTGCAGCAAAAAAATGTCAGAATGTTGCTTACATTGTTTATATGAGCTTCTATCCACAGTTTCAAAATAATTTTTAAACCAGTTATTTGAGATTTTGCTGGTCTGTCCACATAAAATGTCCATTTATGAAACTTAAGGGTCTGCACTTCAAATAAATCTCTAGCCCTTGCTGGAGGTTTTTGTTTTAGTTTCTGTTAGTCAGGTGCATCAGTGTCTTTCAGATCTATGTATGTTTTGTTTTTAGTGCCTTTGTAGTTAGGTGGGATAATAGAATTCTTTCCCTTTGTGTCTGAAGCCAGTTTTCTCTTGCTGTGTACCTTTTAAAAGCTATTAAGTAAGCTTCTGTGTCATCCTCTGCTCTGAGCTTTGTCATGATTGAACTGGATCTAATGGCTCCCTGTTTGGAGATTGGTTGGTTTACCAGGGGTATAAACCTGCTGCTGGAGTTTTAGCAAATGTTGATCCATTGCTGCAGGCCTTTCCTGTAAAGCGGTCATGGACTCTTAAGTCCTCAATCATTTTCTCCACTTTCTATCAGAAAATCCACTATCTGCATGCACAAGTATTGGTCTCAACATAGATCTAGCTAAACCCATAGTAAGTAGTAAGCTTCCTAAAAAGTGTGAGTTCTTTTTTGTAAACAAGTCATTTAATAATCTGCAGACTGATTCTAGTGTGGAGTATTGGCTTAGAAAAGAGGCAGCTTTGGGAAAATCACGATATATAAAAAATGTAGTTTTTGCCTGCACTTGTCATCAATGTAACAAATGTTTTTACTTGTAAAAATTAGTCCAGTCACCAGAGCCAGTTTCTAGTCTGAAGTTCAGATTTATTTGCAAGAAAGTTCAATGTAAATGAAAAAAAATGCAGTTTAGCTGGAAGTTCAGTCTGCAGTACACTGTCCCTTGAAGTTTCAAATAGACTCCACTATTAAATGTTCATGCTGTAGGCATAAACAACTTGAAATATGTGTGGCATTTTTTTACAATCAGATATAGTGTCCTTTCACACAAGGATCTTACAAGATAGCTGGCTAAAATAAATGTACAGTGCTTACACAGATTCCACAAGATAGTTAGGCACCAGTAAGCTTTGCTTTATACTTCCTAATAGGTAAGGATAATCTGAAGCCCCTTCTCCTTGCAGTTCCTCACAGGCAGGAATAGCCTAAGTATGTTCTCCTTACCTTTGTCACAGGTAAGAATAAATCCAAGTGGTCTTTCCTTTAAAGGGTACTAGATTCTTTCCCTCACAGAAACAACTTTCAGACTGCCTTCCTAAATTGCTGTTCTAAGGGTATCCAGTAAATCCAATGAAAAAAATATATCTTAAGGGACCTCATTAAAAATGGCCTTTGAGGTGTACCTTTATGCTAATAAGCTAATAAATTCAACAGTACAACAGACAAAGGAGTACCTTTCAGAGATGTTGGTAAATTTACAGTGCTTACATAGATTCCTCAAGATAGAGTTAAGCTCCAGTAAGCTTTGCTTCATGCTTCCCAACAGGCCAGACACTTGGCCCTACTCAATTTGGATTTGTCAAAGGGAGATCATGCCTGTTAAACCTGGTGGACTTCTTTGAAACAGTCACCAAGGCCCTTGATGAGAGGAAATCCGTGCATACAGCCTACCTAGACTTAGCCAAGACCTTTGACACTATCACCCACTCAAGAATAATTGGCAAACTCACCCAGCTAGGTATCAACTCGTATATCATTAGATGGGTTGCTAACTGGCTCACTGATAGAACCCATATAATCAAAATAGGGAAATTCACCTCAAACATTAGACCTGTAACTAGTGGTGTTCCACAGGGTTCAGTCCTGGGACCTCTACTGTTTGGAATCTATTTCAAAGAAGTGCAAACTAAAACTAAAGGTCTGTGGCTGACAAAGCTTGCCGATGACTTCAAACTGGGAGTGGTCATAGAATCTCCAAACAATGTCAACATCCTCCAAGAGGGTCTTACATAAACAAATTGTATGCGACATTAATAGAACCTGCTGGAGGGAACATACACAAATGGTATGTGTCATTAATAGAACCTGCTGAGAGGACAGATTTGTCTTCCAGAGGATACCACACCTTAGGAACAGACTCCCACTTCATATCAAGCAGAGCACCTCATTGGCCCTCTTCAAAGGAATCTGGACAATTGGATGGGTAACTGTAAATTCACCCCTGGGGTTCCACCCACGTCCCTTTGGACAGGGGTGAAAGGTGCTGATAATGGAAACAAGGGTAAAACTTGGCTAGGCTTGTAAGGGCCCTAGGGTCATCAGCCTAGTGACATCCTAGGATCCTATGAGCCTATGTTTAGATGCATACGTGGAACCACAAACAGTCCTTCCTCTATTCCTCTAGTGAGTGGAAGTGGTAGATTCAGAGTTATGTCTCCAAGAACTCTTTAAGATAGATAGGAACCAGGTAACTAAAAACCAAGGGAGTTAGTAACAACATATTAAATGAAGGCTTCACCACCACTATTATCCAGTGTATGTCCTTTACCACATGAATAATATGATCTTAATGCGATGATTCAATTAACACAGTGACTCAGAAATTTAGGCATGCTGAAGGTGATAGAGGTCAGTAGTAAATAATTTAAGGTACAGTGCAGTGCAATAGTCTAATATAGAAATTTGGGCAAAAATGACCATGGCCAAGTCTTCAGAAGCTATCCCATTCTTAAACTGCTCAATTTTTCCAGAAATTAAGTCATCTCTGTGGTGTAGAGGAACAAAGCCCCAAATGTGAGCAATATGATCTGGAATTAACTAGCAACCCAGCACCATTAGGAGCTGACAAGGGAGGCTGGGGTTGATGTTGGCTCAACTATCCTGTGATCCAACACACTACATTGCAACCACCTCCTGGAGAGAGATACACAGCATGCGGGTTACAGGCTAGGGATGTATGCTTGCTTCTATCGTGCCATGTCTGAGAGGTAGCCTTCATGGAGCTTGTACAGGAATCAGCATGGTCCCAGGGGAAAACATAGCATGTCCTCACATCTGGCATTTTTCATGTCAACCATTGTGCTAGAGGTCAGGACCAAAAGCAGACAAAAAAAACATTTTGGCTGTCTTGATGATGCTTACACAATGACCACCTCTCATCTAGATGTTGAGGAACAAATAAAAATATGATGTCTTAACTGTTGTTGCCATTTGTCCTTCATTGAAAGCAGGTCTTCCAAAACATGCCTGGATCACTCTCTGTGGATGTACTCCAACCACTCCCGATCACAAACAATTAATGAGGCAGTGAGGGGTAGCACTGTTGCATGTATGATCATAGCCTCCATTTTGGAAGCACTGCACTTCATTTAACTATACTCATCCAATACAGAATGGATTCTGGTAGAACAACAGCAAGTGAGGTACCATTGTGCAAAGTGTTAAGTAGGAAAACTCCAAAGAACTACAGGCCTATTAAACTTAAATAACAGGATCAGAGAAGGCAAGGAGACAGACCTGAGTGAAAAAAGGAGGTTATTTTTCTAGTGGACAACAATGGCCAGGACAACAACCAACAACTCCTAAAGAAGGTGTCATATAACTCGATCTAATTTTATAACTCAGGTAGAGGACAACTTGAGAAGGGAGTACTGATAGACTTGACCTACCTGGACTTCTGCAAGGTCATTTGTTCAGTGCCAAAGAGCAGGATGCTCGGAAAAGTAGAGGGGTTAGTGCTAGGATCAAAACCAAGGAAACGGACAGTAGCGTAGTTAAATGACCGGACACAAAGACATGCAGTGAAAGGGACAATAGGAAAAAGGGAAGTAACTAGTGGAGTACCACACTAGTTAGTTCTCAGTCCCAAACTCCTCAGTGTGTATATTTCAGGCATAGATGGGACAATTAAAACAGAGCAATGGTTACTTGTAGCAACCAATGAGATGCTCTACACAAGCAGCATAATTACTGGTTTGAGGCTCCCCTTCCCCAAAATGATGTGTCCTCAGAGGATGCTTATATTAGTTAAGGAGTGTAGGGGGTGCAGCCCCCATAATACCCAGAGTAATCTTACCAAGATCCTTTGGGGAATTGGGGAGCCATTCACAAGGGTGAAGTATGCAATTGTGTCACATCTAGTCTCTATGAGTAATTAGCACTGAAAACAGGATACATTTCTTCACTAATTACAAAATATTAGCACTACAGTGGAGAATACAGGACAGAGTATACAGAAAGCTCTAGAAACCTTGACTGGATCACCAGGAACAGATTGAGATGGCAGTGGTAGCAGTCAGTCGAATACTAGGGTATATTTTCATGAGGACAGACTCCATAAGCAAAGGTGTAATGTTCCCACTATACTGGGCTCTAGTCAGGCCACACCTTGATTACTGCATGCAGTTCTGGAGGCCATATTAAAAGACAGACATCAGGCTGCTGAAGGAAGTTCAAAGGAAAGACACCAGACTGGTGCATAGAATGGAGGGGAAAAGATAAGACCAGAGACTAGAGGAAGAAATGTTTTTCTCATCTGAGACCAAAAAAGATTGGGGACGTGATAGAAGTATGAAATATCATGGCAAGATGATGTGAAGACATTACCCTGAACTGGCGGGATGGGAGAGTTAATGGGGGATAAGTTGCAGGGAATAACTGTTCATTGAATCTGTGAAAATTTATTTTTAGAGAGGGTTTAGGACCCATAGAATCCAGTACCACAGAATAATTTAAGAGGGAATGGGACAAGTGGAAAAGATGTGAGGGGAAGATAGGAAAGGGGAAGAGAAAGAATGTTGAATCACATAAAGGCTAGACTAGATAAGTTTGTTTCCTTCTGCTGTCAAATAAAAGTAATATGAGATAATTGCATGGTGGGAGCTGGGCTAGAAAGCTAAAAAACTATATTTATTGTAACTTACCTTGTCAGACCTTGTTTTTATCTTGTGCTCTTTATTCTTGTAGCTGGGTCATGAATGACAAAGGAGCCTAGTGGTCTAGTTCACCTACCTGTAAAATAAGTGGAAAAAGCTGTTAAACTGAGAGTGAAGGCTTACATGTTTAAGGTATTGCTATGGTGAAATAAGTATGCATGTGACTACTGCTTAGAGTTGAATGACTTTCTTCCAGTGGTGAGATATGGGATGTTTACCACAGTATGATACCTGGTTACTCCATGGTTAAAATGGGTATGTTTTTTTATGGCAGCACTAAATAGAACCATTGGGTGGTGGGAAGAAGGACCGATGCAAGCAATCACAAGGCACATAACAGAGGTCTGTGATACAAATTCTATTGACACTGTGAAGACGTATAGCATGGCTAGCAATAGAAGCTAATACATTCAGAATGTTTCAGAGGCTTATGGCCACTAGGACCTCCTTTTTTCCCACAGGTGCTAGAAGACAGTAGCAATTTTCAAAGAGAACTGTCAGTAAATTCCTTTAAGCATATTATCAAGCTGGAAGGTTAAGTATGAAAATATCCTTTCAGGATAAATGTCACTGGATAAAAAGTAAATCTAGGGATATCTTCCAAGGGTCATAGTCAGAGCGGTTGAGATATTGCTGGTCATTTTAGGACTAGATGATCACAGTTTGTTGAGTCCAGATTTATTCAACTCATACAGCTGTGAGATAGGACTTGCCCTCCCCTATAGGACCCCCATAGTAGCACCCATTCTCTCAATTCAGTGGGATGTTATCTAACAGTTTAGGATCAATGATGGATTCAGACTACGATGATAGAAACCTTCCAAGTTTTGGCAAAGTCAACATTCTTTATCCCATCCAATAAAATTATTTGTGAAGTTTATCCTGCATCCTCAGGAAAATTGTCTCATTTTCTGCAGACTAACTAAAACTGGTTCTCGGATATACAGCGGATATAAAAAGTTTACATACCTCTGTTAAAATGCCAGGTTTTTGTAATATAAAAAAATGAGATCACAATAAATAATTTCAAAACTTTTCCTACCTTTAATGTGAACTATAACCTGTACAATTCAATTGAAAAGCAAACAAATCTGTTAGGGGAAAAAATATAAAAAATAAAAAATGTACAATAAGCTGGTTGCATAAGTGTGCACACCCTTAAACTAAGACTTTGTGGAAGCACCTTTTGATTTAATTACAGCATTCAGTCTTGGGTAGGAGTCTATCAGCATGGCACATCTTGACTTGGCAATATTTGCCCACTCTTCCTTACAAAAGCACTCCAAATCTGTCAAATGGTGAGGGCATCTCTTGTGTACAGCCCTCTTCAGGTCACCCCACAGATTTCCTATTGGAATAAGGTCTGGGCTCTGGCTGGGCCATTCCAAAACTTTAATTTTCTTCTGGTTAAGCCATTCTTTTGTTGATTTAGATGTATGCTTGGGGTCATTGTTGTACTGAAAGGTGAAATTTCTCTTCATCTTCAGCTTTCTAGCAGTTGCCTGAAGGTTTTAGGCCAAAAGTGACTGGTATTTGGAACTGTTCCTAATTCCCTCCACCTTGACTAAAGCCCCAGTTCCAGCTGAAGAAAAGCAAACCCAAAGCATGATACTGCCACCACCATGCTTCACTGTGGGGATGGTGTTCTTTTGGTGATGCGAAGTGTTGTTTTTGCGTCAAACATACCTTTTGGAATTGTGGCCAGAAAGTTCAACCTAGGTCTCTCATCAGACCATAACACATTTTCCCACATGATTTTAGGAGACTTGGTATATTGTTTTGCAAATTTTAGCTGAGCCTGGATTTTTTTTTTGCGTAAAAAAAGCCATCCATATTGCAACCCTACCCCATAGCCAGACATGTGGAGAATATGGGAGATTGTTGTCACAGGTATTACACAACTAGTACTTGCCAGAAATTCCTGCAGCCCCTTTAGTGTTGTTGTAAGTCTCTTAGCAGCCTCCCTGACCAGTTTTTATATTATCTTTTCATCACTTTTGGAGGGCTGTCCAGTTCTTTGCAACATCACTGTTGTACCATACTTCCTCCACTTTTTAATGACTGTCTTCACTGTGTTCCATGGTATCTCCAATGCTGTGGAAATTTTTTTGTACCTTTCTCCTAACTGATACCTTTCAACAATGAGATTCCTTTGATGCTTTGTAATCTCTCTGCGCACCATGGCTTTTGCTGTAGCAGGCAACTGAATAAATGTCAGGAAAATCCTACTAAGACAGCTGTACTTTATTTGCGGTTAATCAGAGTCTATTTAATTGATGGCAGGTGTGCACCCAAGAAGACTGACTGCTGTAATTAAATCAAAAGGTGCTTCAACAAAGTATTAGTATAAGGGTGTGCACACTTATGCAACCAGCTTATTGTACTTTTTCTTTTTTTTATATTTTTTCCCCTAACAGATGTTTGTTTTTCAATTGAATTGTACAGGTTATAGGTTACATTAAAGGTGGGAAAAGTTTTGAAATGATTTATTGTGGTCTAATTTTTTTATATCACAAAAACCTGGCATTTTAATAGGGGTGTATAAACTTTTTATATCCACTGTACATCCCTTTAAGCATAGGGAGAAGGTACGATTACTGACTTAATGACAATATCACTCTTTTCTTGTTATCACGCATAACTGCTTTCCTTCACCATTAAGATTGTACCAGTATTACATCAGGTCCTGGTAAGCAAACTCTAAGCACTACAATCTTTTGGGTACACTGGCTGTTTTTTCAGTCTACAAGACCGCCTCACTTCAGGCTGGACAGCAAACCTTGGGACAATGGGTATGCTGTGTACTGCCGTTACATTTTAGTTTAAAAGGCTATGTTCATGTGTCTGCACAACACCGCCTTGAACATTTTTCCTTGAATCAGTAGCATTCCAATGCTACAGATTCACCTAGGTACTTTCCAACATTGGATTAGAATGTCTTTTTACAGCTCTCTCCCATTATCAAGGTCAGCAGTGCAGAACATAGGATGTATTATATCCATTATCCTTCCATGTATCCCTTTTACTCCTGTACCAACAGTTTCTGTTTTACTAAGCCACTAACCTCAGAAGCATGGAGTTCCCTTCTGTTGAGATAATACTCTTTTTTTTTTTTTTTTTTGCATGACATTTTAAATAAATTTTCCCTGTGAAATCAGGATGAAGCAAGTTCACATTATATCTCACTTTTCTATATATTAACATCTCAGCAGGTGACAGTCAAGTAGTTGGCTGTGATGTAATACCTTTTTAGTGTTCTTTAAATGGTATACTGTTCATTCTTTTAATGCATTTGATTCTAGATAATAGTGATCTTAAGTAATAGTAGTAATCTCTGTCTTCCTTAACAAGTTGTAAATGACCCTCCATTGTCTGAAATGATCATTGTAGTCCATGAATACTGAAACTTGTCCTCAGATGTTCAGTATTTTTACCTTAAGATGCTGTTGTAAAGTACACATTTTGAGTAGACATTTCTAATTACTGTCAATATTTTTCTCAAGAAAGAGACCATAATAAGCTACATGAAGTGTTTTCTTTTCATGGTTTCTCTGGAAATTCTCATGGATGTAATGGAGCATTTCAGGATAGGTGCTGAGTTCCTGATATGTACCCAAATGGTTACATTCTCACTGGGTTCAGCCATCACATATAACATCTTGCCAAATTCTTTGAGCACAATATACCAGTAGGAAACTCAAGAAAGTGCAACAATACTCTTTTAAGTACCTTGAACTGAGATGACGTTTGCACCTCACGAAATAAAATGAACCTGTACATTGGGTTCATCTTTCCTGGATGTGAAATGTGTCATTTCAGATTCTGTGTAGTCTAGAAAACATTTCCTAAAGTACTCTTAAACTTTCAGAAATCATTAGATTTTTTCACTTGCTTTTACATGCTTTAGCTATTCTTTGTTTTTTTTTTTTAATAACAGTAAGCGATACAGTTACATTAGATGACTGCAGTTGTTCCTTTCTGTCAGAAACCTTTTGTTACTCAAATCCAGTACATTTTTTGAGCCAACTACTGCGGTTCAGCCATTTCAACTTTTTCAGGAAGTGAAGTATTTCAGCCAGCAACCAGTTCTGAATTCAGTAATTATTTATTCTATTGATCAGTGACATTTCTTGCACAGTTTCTCTACTGTTATACTTGTAACATACCTTCTGACAGTCTGATTAGCTTCTGCGTTGTGATAATCAGACTAGAAATACTGCACTATAATGCTTGTTTGGATTTGGAATATGTTTTTAGAAATGTAATAGATCATTCATGTTTTATTACCTACCTTTCCTTGATTAAGTAGCTGTCATTAAATTGTATGTTTATGATGAAGCGATACTTAAAATAATTGATATCTTGGCTGCACTATGAATCGTAAACAGGTAAATTTTCCCAATATGAGTTCCTCAAAATAAAATTACTAAATCAGCATTTTAACCATCATTTATAAAAGATTCTTTTGATTTTTTTAGATACAATTAAAGCCATTGAGTGGACTGAAGACATGTATTGGGTGTCTGTTGACATTACAAGTTTATGGACTTCTATACACTTCTATACAACATCAACATGGTTTAGAAGCTATTATGTTTTTCTAAGAGACAGTCCACTAAGTAATTATGTATTAGAATTGATAGAATTTTGTCTTACTAATAATTATTTTTGTTTTTGTGAAGATATTTATTTTCAGAAAATAGGCCCTGCCATGGGTGTCTCATTTGCACCTGCCTATGCTAATCTTTTTATGGGCCTTTATGAGGTGGAATATTTATACAGACACAATTTTTTTAGACATTTTGTTGTTTCCTATTATAGATTTATAGATGACCTAGTATTTTTGTGTAAGGGTGGGATGACTAATTTACTTGCCTTTGTTAAAGATTTGGCTGTAAACTGGTTTCAAATAAAATTTGATGGATTTCAACAGGGCCAAACTATAAGTTTTCTGGATATTCTCCTGTATTCTGCATGCCTTGCATGGTGTGCAGCATTAGTGCAGGAGCTCTAGCAGGCAATATGTCTGCTGTGCGATCCAGGAACAGCCTGCAGGGGCGTGCACAAGCACTCCTGCACTAGTCCTGCTTGGACTAAGCCCCTGTATGCAAATCACCCCATTTGCAGGAGACATCCATGCAAATGAGGTGAAATTGCGATCCAGGAAGCTTGAAACCAGCCGTGCAGGACTAGTGTAATCTGTAGAAATGTACTTGCTTTGTAACCAAGTACATTTCTGCAAAATCCAAAACGAAGTAATTAAAGCTCCAAATAAAGGCTGCATATTAGTCAGGAAGCATGCCAGTGGCCAAGTATAAGGCCACTGGTATTGCAAACAGCTTAGAAAATAAAAAAATCAACTTTTATTTTTTTTTTAGCTGATCTCAGCTGTTTAAGCGTAGGGCAGCAGCGGGCAAATGGGATTGGGGGGAAATAATAACATAAACCTAAAGTAAGCATTCTAACTAAAATCTCTATTCTGCCATGAAAGTCAATGGGAGGCAGAAGACAACATGGCCAGTGAGTAGTGGTTGCTAAGCGGGAGGCTCAGTATGAGACATGTAACTATGCAATAGCAGGCAATCCTATGCAAATGAGGGGAAGAATAGTGAATCCCAGTTTTCCCCAGCATGCTAGTCAGGTCTCAACAGTGTAAGAGTAGGAATAGCTTGGTGCAAGCCTAAGAGTTAGCTGACATCATGGGGGGGGAGTCAGTCATACTGTAAGCGGATTGGAGCCCTGTGGCTCAGGTTTGCTCCTAGCTAAGCACAGTTAAGCAAGGGGGGTGGTCTAAGTCTGCCTAGAACTTTTTACATTACCTTAGCAGGTGAGCGTGCCGCTCGCCACGTTTTAAAGAAAAAAAAAAGTTAAACCAGGAAATACCAGCTCTATACACATTTGAGCACTCTGTTTGCGTGGCGCACCCCCAGCCTTAAACAGGAAGGCAATGGGAAGGGAAAACAGCAGTAGGAAGGTAATCAAGGAGACCTAGCAAAGCTGGCAAGTGAAATGTATCAGAATCAGCCAATTACACATGCAGCAGACCAGCCCAGAACACTACTATAAACTATGCAAACACCTTCCCCTCTATTTTTTCCCATACACTACACCACCGGTGTATACAAGTGGGGAGCATTTAACAAAAAAAACTACAAAATGATAGGGGCTGTAGCAGGCAACATAGAACAACATGTGCAAGAGGCTGAGGGTGGTAAGGATATGAATGCTTCTGATCAACCCACAGTGAGAAGACAGAGAAGAGTGCACAGACCCAGGATAACCTACCAGGGGCTATATAAGCTGGAAATAGTGGAGCGCTATAGGGTGGACAGGGACCTCCTACTGCAAATTGTTGAGCTGTGCCGGCCATGCCTGACACACCAAACTGACCGAGGGGGAACTCCTCCCAGTGGATACCAAGGTATGTGTAGGTCTAGGAATACTAGCCACAGGTACCTCCCAAAGCTCAACTGGGGATATCATGGGGAATCTCACAGGCATCAGCATCCAGAGTATTCCACCAGTTCCTGGATGCCATGTCAGCACATCCCAGTGAGCACATATATTTCCTGAACACCCGTGAGGTGTTGGCCAGCAATATGCATTTCTTCCACCAAATAGCAGAATACCCTGAGGTAGTGAGTGCTATAGACTGCACGCACATACACATCAAAGCACCATCCGGTGATCAGGGTAGGGCCTACATCATTCACAGGGGCCTCCCCTCCATCAACTGCCAGGTCATGTGCGATGCCCAGGGCATTATAACAAATGTGTGTGCTGGCTGCCCTGGAAGCTATCATGATTCCCACATTTGGCATCTGATGCAGCTGTACCAGAGATTTGCCAATGGGGACATCCCCTACGGTCACCTAGTGGAGGATGCTGGTTACACACTGGAGCCATGGCTGATGACACCCATCAGAAATGCACACACACCTGAACAAGAATGCCATAATGAGGCACATGCACATACCAGACATATAATACAGCATGTGTTTGGGATGCTCAAGTCACGGTTCCGGTGTCTGGACACATCTGGTGCAGCCTTGCAGTACTCACCAGCTACATGTACTCAAATTGTTATGGTATGTGCCATGCTACACAATATGATTTTGTGGAAACAGCTGCAGCAGGAACAGCATGGGGCATGGCCACACAGCCCCCCACCAATGCCAAGACATGTACAGGCACAGAGTGACTCAGAGGAGGAGCAACCTGAGCCTGCCCCAGTAGGCAGATGGAGGAGTACACAGTATGCCCTGGCCTTGGCAAATAGGCAATGCATAGCACATACACTGACACAGTAGGGATCCAGGGAATGACACCTCTCTCTGACTCGCACATACAGTAAAAGGGATGCCAAACATGACACTACCTGTGCTCAACCATGTATAGGGAGTGTACTATGTGCATCCGACATAGGCAGCCCTCCAGCACCATCCTCAGTCCTGGCACACCCACAAGGTAAGTCAATCAACCTACCAATTGCCAAATGTAGTAGAATGTGACGTTACCTGTATCTATGGTATGGATGTGAGCATGCAAGGGAATTGGGTGGCTGAATGTTATGGCAGCATAGTAGACATCCATAGTGGCACCATGACATCTGTAACAAATACTGGAGTCACCACAGTAGCCAGTATTACACAGGGTGACAAAACCCACTGCAGGAAATGTGCTGGGCGACATGTGTGTCCATATGACTCACACATGCCAGTCAGGGAGGTTCACAAACCCAACAACAGTCTCAGTCAGCAGGACAGGTGTAGACAAACCCAAACAGAGCCTGTGCTATAGCCTCTGAATGATGCCTATGGGTAATCTCCCCCCCCCAGACTTACACAGACAGACTACAGCAGGTCAGGCAGTAGGATGTTAGTTCTGAAGGGTAGGAAGTCAGACACTAATATGTAGGGCAACCAAAGCTAAGATGTGTAGTACACTGATATGCCGCTAGTTAGTATGAAAGGTTAGAATATAGAATGGAATGGAGTACCTGACATACCAGTACAGTCATAGCAAATGTGTGCAAGTGCCAGGTGTGCCCCCCATCCTATGTAGACATGTAGAAACACTAAGGTGTACCCCCCAATCATGTGTAGAAATGTAGAAACAGTCAGGTGTGTCCCCCCACAACCCTATGTAGAAATGTAGTAACAGTCAGGTGTGCCCCCACTCCCATGTAGACATGTAGAAACAGTCCCCTACCCCAATCCAGCACAGACATGTAGTAACAGTCAGGTGTGCCCCCCCCCGATCCAGTGTAGAAATGTAGAAACAGTCAGGTGTGTCCCCCCACAATCCTATGTAGAAATGTAGTAACAGTCAGGTGTGCTCCCCCACACCCCTATGTAGACACTTGGAAACGGACAGGTCTGCCCCTTCCCCCAATCCAGTCTAGAAATTTACTGACACTCAGGTGTGCCCCCCCCCAATCCTGTGTAGAAATGTAGTAACATGTATGAGTAGGTATAATACGAGTGGAGCACAGACGCCCAGAGGTGGCCAAGGTAGCAGGATAGGTTGTAGCATTTGCACAATATGCAGGTCTGTATGTGTTAGGATGGTGTGTGTTTCATAATGTGTGAAAGTGGTCAGTATG
Source organism: Protopterus annectens (assembly GCF_019279795.1). Taxonomy (NCBI): domain Eukaryota; kingdom Metazoa; phylum Chordata; order Ceratodontiformes; family Protopteridae; genus Protopterus; species Protopterus annectens. The sequence continues at coordinate 1,281,530,115 of NC_056741.1, read as the reverse complement.
TATGCATGTTGAGGTAAGACCTGGTGTCCATTGGCCACTACTGCTGATAACAGGGACAAGCCCTCACGACTGCAGTGCCAAAGAAAATTCCCACCAGTAAAACACATGCTAGCAGTAAGCCATTATAAATGTATGGTGGTAATTTGTGTCACCATCTGAAAGACTGACATGGCATGGCTGTTGAGCTAGATATACAAGCAGTACACAGGAGAAAGTACCCCAGACATACAGTATATATTGTGTCACTGTGAAATGGAGACACCCTTGGATTTGTACATATAGGTATGCATCACAGTAACTGGACCTGTAGTAGGGGATACCGGTGATGTTTGCCTGAACACCTGCAGATCACAAAGGAGGTAGGACTGATGTATTGGGGATCAGCTGATGTACCTGCACATGCCAGCATACTGTAATGCCCCATGCATATCTGTGTGTAAGATGCAAGTAGTTTCCATAGCACACATGCACCCAGCCACACAAACACCACCCACATGCATCTCTCTAGCAATATCCCTGCTATGGGGAATAGGTACAGTAAGACACCACCTGTATATGGCAATAGCAGAAGACTGCAGCATGCAGTGCAGGTGTCCCATGCAGGTGTCTCCATAGCTGTAGGTAGCACCCTGCCAGTATCCACACCACCTGATTAAGACTGATAGAAGGTATTGGCATGAACAACTATCATACCTACCCTGTCACTCCAGGGGAATAAACTGTATGGTGGTCTGGGACTGTAGGACTGACAGAATGCAATGGCCTGCCACATCTGGCTTGCACCAACACCTAATGCCCCACAGGCGCCTGCCAAAGGCCCGTTTCTCACATGTACTGCCAATGCATGTTATGTCATGGACATCCAAATAACAACATACACTCCACATAAGCCATATGCAAAGCTATACGGATAAACCACAGTAACATGTCCACCATGACCCACTGCATGAACTGTGGACCAACACTTACACACACCTGTGATGTGGTGATACCCTTAGGGAAAGTATCAGAGAATGTATGCAAAATGTATGGAAGAGGTTAGAATAACAGAGGGGTGTGGGAGCATGGGCAGCATGGAATGTGCAGGGTCCGACACCAAGCTATGTGCACACATTATCCCTGGCTGCAAACACATAAATGGGTGGCTACACACCTGCCTGTATATCACAATAGGGTAAATGTCCTGACCCATTGCCCCTGCCTCTGGCTAACCTGTGCACATCTGTACAGCTATGAGGCATTGCCACAGCAAGATAAGGCCATACTACCATGTTGATGGGTGGACAAGTATGGGATCCTCTGCCAGCACTGTACCAAGGTGCTGAACTGGATACACAAACCCAGCAGCAAGTGTCTGCAGCTGCCCCTCCAGAATGGCATAACTTATCATGAATATGTAGGTGTCAGCCCACAATACCGGACACAGCTGCAGTCACCCTTGTCCCCTAAGTCATCACTGTGAGCAAGAATGTCCACCTGACAGTACATGAGGACAGAAAACATGTCTGAATATCTCTGCTAACAGCAGTACAATGCAGCTGAAGCAGCACAGACGCAATCACCTACAGTACACATTATCCCCTGCACAGTTTGTCCCCATATTGCCAAATGATCAACGGATACCCTGCAGAAACAGTATGCTACCTGTAGGTGTACAACACAAAGATCAGCACTGCAGTACAAACTACCTAGAATCGATCCACACATTCACTACAGAAGAGCATACTGGGCATGTTCACACACTTAGAGAAATGAAGGCAATGTCAGCAAACAACATACCAAAAGGTCATACTGGGCATGCTCACACACTTAAACAAATTAAGGCCATGTCTGCAAACAACAGTGAACCAGACATATCTGGCAGTTGCAGATGTTAGTGCAGACACTCCTCAGTATGCAGCATACATGCTTTCCACACACACTGGATAGGAATACAGACATATACCCAAGGACAACACACTATATTAGGCCAAAAGTAGATGTACACAGATGTGTGGAAGAGAGTGACTGTCACAAGGGCCCATCCATTATGAGGCCTGTCCTACCCAGCACACAGCCAAATGGCTACAACCATATCAGGTTTGGATGTCACTCACTGTAGACCTTAGCCACTGGTATCTGTCAGCATTACGGACTATGTGGTGCAAGTGCTAGCTGTGCAACATGACTGTACAAGGAAGTAGTCATCTAGCAGCTGTATACACTTACCTGTAGAATATAACCCTGCGTGTGCCCACATGTGGTGTGCCAACCTCTAGATGAATGGGTTATGGCCCATCCACACACACTGCCCTCCTCATAGCCGTACTATGACAAGCCTGCTGAGGTCATCCACTTTGAAATACACCCTTGTGAATGGTGTAGGCCAGTAATCTCTGTGGTGCTTCCTATAACTGCATACTGCTGTAGTGTGATAAACTAGCTAGGTAGGAGCTCTAATCCCAGACATGGCATGTGTGTGTGTGTGTGTGTGTGTGTGTGTGTGTGTGTGTGTGTGTGTGTGTGTGTGTGTGTGTGTGTGTGTGTGTGTCACCGTCTGTGTAGAGAGCAATGCTTTTTAGGCTAGTCACACTCACTACAATGAAATTGCCCTAGTTTGTCAAGGCTGCTGGTGTCATACACTGTGAAATACACCTTTTGGAAAGGTGTAGCCCAGTAATCTCCATGGCGCATCCTATAACTACATCCTGCTGTAGTGTGATGAACTAGTTAGGTAGGAGTTCTAATCCCAGACATGGCAACTGTGTGTGTGTGTGTGTGTGTGTGTGTGTGTGTGTGTGTGTGTGTGTGTGTGTGTGTGTGTGTGTGTGTGTGTGTGTGTGTGTGTGTGTGTGTGTGTGTGTGTGTGTGTGTGTGTGTGTGTGTGTGTGTGTGTGTGTGTGTGTGTGTGTGTGTGTGTGTGTGTGTGTGTTTCAATGTCTGTAGGCAGCAATGCATTTTAGCCTAGTCACACTCACTACACATCAAATGCCCTACTTTGGCAATCCTGCTGATGTCATTCAATGTGAAATACACCTTTGGGGAAGGAGTACTGCAGTAATCCCCATGGTGTGCCTTATAACAGTGGCATGCTGTAGTGTGATATAGAACTCTGGTAGGGGTTCTATTTCCACACATGTTGGTTGTGGATTTTTTGTGTGTGTTTCAATGTCTGTGTAGGGAGCAATGCATTTTAGCCTAGCCACACTCACTACAGTTCAAATGCCCTACTTTGGCAATCCTGTTGATGTCATTCAGTGTGAAATATACTTTTGGGGAAGGAGTATTCCAACAATCCCCATGGTACATTCTATAACAGTGTCATGCTGTAGTGTAATATAGAACTCTGGTAGGGGTTCTATTCCCACACATGTCAGTTGTGGATGTTTTGTGTGTGTTTCAATGTCTGTGTAGGGAGCAATGCATTTTAGCCTAGCCACACTTACTACAATTCAAATGCCCTACTTTGGCAATCCTGCTGATGTCATTCAGTGTGAAATACACCTTTGGGGAAGGAGTACTCCAGTAATCTCCATGGCGTGACCTATAACTGCGTAGTGCTGTAGTGTAATAAACTAGTTAGGTAGGAGTTCTAATCCCAGACATGACAGGTGTGTGTGTGTATGTGTGTGTATGTGTGTGTGTGTGTGTGTGTGTGTGTGTGTGTGTGTGTGCGTGTGCGTGTGTGTGTGTGTGTGTGTGTGTTTGTGTTTGTAACTCGCATCCTGTGTGGAGATGGTTGTGAGTGTGTAACAACTGGGCTCAATGTGGAGCAGTCTTTGCAGATTTCTTATGTGGTAGCCCCAGTATATATCACAATATCTACCATACATGTATAAGATGTGAAATAGCTGACAGGCTGGCGTGCAAATCCATACCCCTACATGTGACATCAAGGCCAGGCAAACAAAGTTAGCAATCCTAGTATTACCCAGAGAAAGCTTTCAACCCATGTCTCATACACACACACACACTTGCGTAGGCAACAGCCGCTATGTTGATAGTACCCTGCATATTGCCCACTGATAGTAACTATGGTGTGATTGCAGTGGGCTACAGAGGGCATGGCCCCCTGTCCATCTGTCCAGTAGGCATGTACATGCTCCCCACTGGACACCTGCAACACCTGTGGTGCCATCAAATGTGACCCACAAAGGACATACCATGCCTGAAAACATGCCCTGTATGGACAGATGCCACTGACACCAGGGAATGCCGGTATCATGGTATCATGGTATCAATGTAGGTGCAGGATAAACCTCCTGTCCATTACCAGTTCCCACCAAATGAGGCTAGGACTGGCACATTTGATGATAATCTGTGTACACAACATGGGCCAGACACCCCAGGTACAGTTCACTGTACGTGCATGTGGGAGGTGTGCACATCCCAGACACCGTCCATGTCATGGACTAAGGAACACATACATGGCAAGCAATGCACAGCGTTGGCCACACACAATAGTCACCCAAGTGACTGGATGGTGAATACAATACCCACCTGTGTGGGCAAATCCAGAAACTACACCCCTGAGCCACAATGCAGACCATTGTCATATGGGCTGATGCCAAGGTATACCCATTATCTAGCCTTGTATAGCTGTCTGGCACAGTCAACCATTATACACCCATGAAGCAATGAACCCATGCATGTCAGTACTGACACCCTGTGTGTGTGTGTTGCATGATGCGTATGATCACATTCACATTCACTACAACCCCCAGTGGAATGCTGAAGCATGCTGCCCGATGTCAGACACCTCCACATACCCTTTGCCCATATAACCCCTGTATGACCCTGTGGTGCATGTGATACCTGCACAGTAATGTGCTGTGGCAATCTCACTAGTGATGAGCTGTATTCCTGGCCCTGCCATGTGTGTCAATGTGTGTGCATCCCTGTGAGAGTGTGGCTCCATTAATATTGGCACCTGTTCATGTGGACAGGCTTGTGTACTACACCTATCATTTAGCTGCCATATCCCTATTGCAGATGTCACTCACCATCACATATACGTTTTGAGGACTCCTCACAAGTAACCTATGTGGCACATCTGATAACTGCATAGAAATGTGATAGCATGACATAGTTGTCAGAAATTTGATACCCTGTGCTGGTAGGTGTGTGACACAAACATGCTTACGTTTTACTCTCCCACCCCTCTCTGACTTTACTTTGCCTCTGTCTGCCTCTCTCACTCCCTCTCTGGTGGATGTGGAGACCTACACCTGCTTTGCTTAGGCAGCAGCATGTGTATTTTAATTGATGCACATGATCAGCTGATGGCCACTGCACGAATTGTAGCCCTCCTCTAGCTGATTGCATGTGGAACACCTGTGGTAACATTCCCATTGCCAATTGCATGGAAACATACTCCAATATCTAGGAACATCATGTTGGTGTTGGGCCTTTTCATTCCCTGTGAGCAGGAACTCGTTCTGTTGTTTGGCATACAGCATCTCAGATGGATTGGGGATTTACCTATAACAACATACACTGTAGAAACAGGGCAACACACAGGAGGGGGATGTGCTTGACCTGACTACAGACTGTAAGTGCTGTTATACTGCATTTAGAGTAATTTTGGCTTAACAGGGGGTGTGTGGATATGGCTGTCCTACATGTTTTAATAACTGCCATGTCAGTTCTATATTTATGAGGGAACCCCATCTATAGGGTCATCTGCTGACCTAGGCAGTGTGTGGTTCCTTTTATTTCATGTGTTACCCACAGAGCACCTATCTGTGGACTGCAGAAGGTAGTGTGAGGATTGCAGTCTGTAGATGGTGACAGCCATGAGAGTTACTGACTTCATATCCCTCATAGGACATATGTTGCAACAAACCTTGTTACATCAGTAAATGTATGAGGTTATCACAGCAACATGTCAATATTAGCCCTGTGTATGTGCCTCCAGCCACAACTCTGTCAATCTTTGTACATATGTCATGCAGTAAGAGGTGCATATGTGCTCTACACCATAATTAGTGACATCATAACTGATAACAAGCCAGTGAGATATCAGACTGCTACACATGTTATGTATAGTAAAGGTTATATCTGATGACATCACCTGGACATTCTGTGGTTGTGTGTACAGTACTGAGGTCTGTGTACGCAAGGTGAATGTCGACAGTGTGTATATTGATAATATGTACATTGGCCAGTGTACAGACTGTGGTAGATGTCATTGTCCTTGGTCTCATTCTATCTGATGTTACATGCTGCTCCACTGTATGTTATCCTATCGGCTTACATGTTTGTAGGGCCATACACACACATGTCCCATACCACAGACAGGCATCAGACCACACTGTGTAGTGGCCCAGTATATGTAGGGTTAGTGTGTGAGTGGAACATATGAGGATAGTGTTGAACAAATAGTCCGTATACTGTAATATAACCCTAGTGTACCATATGTGGCTGTGGCTGTGTTCACATTGGCTGTGGTTATGCACTTTCACACTGATGTATTGTACTCTGTGCTGTGACATGTCTGTAGAGCCTGCTATAGAGGCAGGTACATGTGCATTCCCCAATAGGTTATGTAGGTCAGTGTTGAGACAGCCTGCCTGTAGCCTGCACAGTGCTTTGTTACATGCCTAGCAACTTAGTGTACGTACCCAGTGAGATGTCATGTCCAGATACTTGCCAGATGTACTGCTGCCGGTCCTCCCTTAACAGTCATGTATGTCATACAGAGCAGTGGGATGCTGTACAGATGTATGTCAATATCTAGTGGGCAGTATGTGGCCATGGCACATCTGTACCAGTGGTTATTATGTGTCAGGACAGACAGAGGTGTGTGAATGCATAACCTATGGGGGCAGATGTATACCAGTTGTTACATGTTATACCCATCTGCATGGCTGTTAACATTCACATTGTCAGGCTTGGTCCACATGTCTT
>NC_056741.1:1281513227-1281518227 GCF_019279795.1 Protopterus annectens | reverse complement strand
GGTGGAACAGGTGGGTCAGCTGGGACCAGCCTTCCCAAGCGTCCTATAGTGTTTAGATTTCATCATCATATGTGGGCTGGTAATAGTCAAGACATTCCAGGGTTAGGTATAACAGCATGCATAGATATTCCCATTAACCCAGACACCAGATAGGGAAGAGTTGCATAGCAAACAGAACACATGCATATATGGGACCACAGTGGTAATAAGAACAGCATGCAGGTACATTAATGGCACCATGCCACCAGTGTTGGAATAATTCAGTATAGCACATGCATGTGAACAATTAAAATATTTATCAAATAACTGGACATTATCAGAACATAGGTGTCATTACATACCAATTGGGGTGGGTATGTTGATTATTGTTGGAGATATGGTGGGGGGGGGGAGATGCCAATTAACAACTATTATATCCCTGTAGTCCACATTACTTTCCTAGTCAGTGCTGTTATCTGTATCTTACAAGTCTTACTATTCTACCCTATAGCCTTAGTTTGGACAGTGGTATAACTGTCATCATTGTTACACATGAACTGGTTTTACCTGCAGTATACACCTCTTACCTGATATACCTGTGGAGGGAATGTTTGTTAACACTAACTAACTGCTTCTACACATACTCCCAGATTCCGGGTTGATGTTGTGCACATAGCTATCCAACTCTTTCTGCACAGACTCTGGCCATGTGTTGACCACATGCTGGTGAGCTGGGACATATCTAGAATATTGCCCTCTTCCACCTTTAGTGACCTGACGCACACATATACATGCTTTCCTACACAGTTATATTATGTAGCACAGTGTGAGTGACAGTGATCCGTGATACTTTATTATTCAGAGAAACTGCAACACTCACAATTCCCTACAATACCACCGTGAACAGTTTCAGTACAGGTTATAATGGCCTTTATTTCTCAGCACAGTGTTCGTATCCAACATACCTGTGGGAGCAATGTTTGTTAGCACTACCTGACTGTTGCCACACAAACTTCCAGATTACACATTAGTATTATGCACATACATCTCACTCTGTTACTGTACACACTCTGGTCGCAGCTTGACAACATGTGAGTGTAGATAGGACATACGTGAAATATTACTCTCAACAGTTTTGGGGGTTGCTACAGTGACAGGTTTGTTCTCATAGATGTTTGACAATCACTTGCATTCCCTGTTTGCTGGCTAAACATCTGGGATCATCCCACAGACTTACCAGGGAGACAGGCAGCAGATATGGGCCCATATACTGGACATTATGGCCTCATCTGTACAGTTGTGGGGCATGATTCTGTATGCAGCCTACATCCACTCCCAGGATTCATACCAATGCTGTGTCTGCTACAACTTAACACTGTCTATCACAGTTGTGTCTGATATATATATATATATATATATATATATATATATATATATATATATATATATATATATATATATTGCTGTATATCTCCTATCTGCTTTCTGTCTTATTAATTCCCTGTGCTTTTGCATTCTGACCTTGTATTACAACACTCTTATACAAATCTCCTAGACAGTAATATTTTGTAGGACAGTGTGGGCAACAGTGATGTGTAATACCTCATTATTCAGAGCAACTGCATCAGTCGCAATTCCATACAATACCAATGTAAACAGTAACGGGACAGGGTATCATTCTTGTATTTCTGGACACAGTGTTGGTATCTGGCAGACCTGTGGGAGAAATGTTTGTTAGCACTACCTGAATGTTCCCACACACAGTACCAGATTCCACATTACTAGTATGCACATACATCTCACTGTTACTGTACACACTCTGGCCACAACTTGACAAGTTGGGATGTAAGTGGGACATACATGGCTTCTTAGTCTCATAAGGTTTTTCAGAGTTGCTAGTGTGCCAGCTTTGTTCTCATAGATGTGTGTCAATCAGTTGTATTTCCTGTTTGCTGCCTATACATCTGGGGTCATCCCACTGATTTCCCAAGGAGACAGGTTGATAGGCAACAGATATGGGCCACTTTACTGGACATTCTGGACATATCTGTACAGTTGTGGGGTATGATTCTGTATGCAGACTACTACCACTGGCAGGATTCGAACCATGGCTGTGTGTGCTAAACAAAACAAAAGTTCACATCTCAGTTACATGTGCTATTTGGGTTTTGTTGTCTGCATTTTCTCTGTTTTCTGTCTATGTGTCTCTCAGTTGTGCTAAATGGCCTCTGGGGATTACACCAGTCATATACAGGCATTCCTACACATTCAATTTATGGTGCACAGTGTGGGTAACAGTGCTTAATACAACAGTGCTATTACATGATTGCAAATCTACATTACCATATGATGCCAGAGTATACACATGCAGTCCAGCAGTTAGACCTTTATTGTCAGGCTGTTACGTTTCTGTTTATATACATATGAGACTCGTCCTGCCATATTCTACAGTATATGCAGTGCTTGCCTTGAACAATACAGGTTTTACACAGGCAATTGATTTCCTACTACTTTTAGTTTTATTTCCTATCACAGTAAATGCATGAGTATTACTGATCTGCCTCACGTCGCAACTTTGCCAGGCAGCTGACGTGGGCCTCCTGGTTCGCAGCCCGCTCCATTCCAGCTGTGGGGGACATATGAGGAATATTTAGCCATACCTATCCATGATACACCTGAGCTGGCAATTGTTACACACATAGTGGGGTGATACTTACACACAACTGGAACATCCGCTGCCACTCTAGCCTCTTGGATCCACTGGTCCAAGAGGTCTTCCTTATGCCGCTTCAGGTCGACATAGTAATGCTTGACCTGCTCACCAGTTCAGGGTATGCCAGTGGCACTGGTGAGGTCACGGGCGAGACGGTCCCAGGCCTCTGCCTTATATTGGGAGCCCTGGTACTGGCCCTGCAGTAGTCTCTGATCATGGTCTTTGACAAGGAGTCCTGCCATGACTATGGACTCCTGGATGCAGCAGCGCTGCACCCGAAAGCACACACCTTCTACCCTTACTGCCATTGTGCCCGCAAGGGGAAGCTACAACCAGTTATGAGATGTATTCCCGCCTCTTGGGTTTACGTAGGGGTGATTTCCCGCACTTTTCCTTGATTGAAAGGTTTTGAAAAGGCTAGGCTATGGCAAACCTGCTTACCTAGGGTTGGCATTGTTTAAAGAGGTATAACACTGGACACATTGAGTTAGTTGGCCTACACATTGCTTACACCTCCTAAGCTGGCCTGTGCAATGCTTAGCATTGCTTACATTAGACTTTGCATTATAATTCCTTTTTGGCATTTAATTATTATTCATTATACCTTATAGTTATGCCTGGTATCCATGATTCATGTGTACGTACACTGTATGGGGTCCTTGTGTTTTATTGGGAACTTCAACACTCTATTACAATTGCACTTGACTTCTGAGCTTACTGCTTTACTCCAGTTCACATATTTATGTTATGTAGTGGGTTAAGGCACATATGTCTGCATACTGATTCCTTTCACAGGTTCAGTTTGGTTTTACTATGGTGAAGACTTGTTTGCTCATGCCTCATTCTTCTGTACTTCTGTGATGGCTTGGTGGTTAACTACTCTGACTGTGGTGTATAAGGTCCTGGGTTCGAGACCTCCATGGCTGTTTATTTTGTTGATGGGCAGAACAAGAGCCATTGCATACAGAATGATTAAGGCACTTTTGAGCAGTTGTAAGCGGGTTTGTGTGGGTTGGCACAAGGGTAAGCAATGTTAACCTTCGGTTACATATGCTTACAGAGAGTTAGCTTCAGAATTGCTTAGTCTGTGTGTGTGCATTGCTTACCCACATGCAAACGGGCTTAAGCTCACTTACTAGTGCTTAAATATGCTTACTACTGCTTATTGGTGCTTAAACCTGCTTACTAGTGCTTTATTCATTATGACACTGGCACCTCCCATGTGCATTTACTGCAGTACTCCAGCTGATAAATATATGTTATTTAGTGGGTTATGCAACAAAAATATTAGTCATAACATGCTTTACCATGGAAAATGGATTGTGCTGCAGTGGGACTTAAACCAGGAATGCCACTACACTATTGCTATGCTGCTTCATTTGCATATATCTTCCTTGTTATCCTCTTCAGCCATTTAAGCTACATTAACTGTAGCTAAGCTATGGACACATCCATGCACCTACGGTTAGCTTTAATCAGAATTTAAAAAGAAATATCACCGGTTTGTTCATTTTATTTCTGTATACTTTTGCTGTTGTACACGAGGGGGACTGTTGGTGGAGATATGCGGACACCTATGAGTGGTCTCGCTCATTTCTTACCCCTTTCTGCTGTTCATTGCAGGGGCATATATATTCTGAGAGCTCTGCTCTAAGACATGCCCCCTGCACTCTTACACACTCCATGTAAGATTAGGAGCTCAGGCAGTGCGCCTCATTACTATGCATGACGCGCTGCCATCCTGCTCCTAAATGGCCACCTCCGTGCAGGACTAAGCTAGTCCTACATGGAGGAATAGTAAATCTGGGGGATTGATTTAACAGGTGTAGTGGGGGAAAAATTAAAACTAAAATTCATCAAAAGTTTGATAACAGTAATCATTTCTTACATAGAACCAGCTGACATCCATCACATCTGCTGGATTCTTTACCCTATGGAGAGTTAATGAGACTATACAGACTATGTACTGATGAAAAGGAATTATACAAGGAAATGTGTACATAAATATGTTCTTGAGAAGGGGTTATTTTATGAAAGATATCCAGAAGGCACTGGTTAAATTAAAAAATAATTCATTGGTACAAACTAATTTGTCAGCAGCCAGTACATATGTTATGAAACACTACAGAAGATATACTGGCAGTAATACTAGACAAGATAAGTTAGAAGTTAGGTAAATGTATATAGTTATTTCTTACAATGTTTTTTCTCATGGACAAGTTAAGATAATCAAGCATTTTTGGTCATTTTTATTTAAATTTAAAGTATTTTGTGAAACATTATGTAGGTTTCCTATATTTTCGTACAC